>NC_056747.1:95511708-95541708 GCF_019279795.1 Protopterus annectens
AGTGGCAAAGCCTGCTCTGGATTTAGAGTAAAGAGGAAAGTGGTAGTGCTTTGTGAAAGTGTGCACTGAAGTCCAGGTTGCAGCCTCCAAAATGTCCTTCGTACTCCTCTGAGGAATGCTGCTGAAGTGGCTGCTGCTCTGGTAGAATGTGGCCTAATGCCCTTAGGCACTGATTTGCCATGTTGTGAATAGCAGAAACGAATATAGTGGCCTATCCATTTTAAAATAGTCTGCTTTGAAATAGCTTTCCCTTGCGATCCTGCAGCGTATGCCACTAAGATTTGCTCAGTCTTTCTGAAAGCTTTAGTCTTGTCCAAGTAAAAGCGTAGCTGTCTGTCTATGTCCAAAGAATGCAGAAGTGTCTCTCCCATATTCTGCGGGTTTGGATAAAAGGTAGGCAAATGTATGGTTTGGTTAAGGGCCACACTGGACACTACCTTAGGCATAAATGTTGGGTTTGTCCTTGGAGAAACCCTGTCCGGATGGAAAATAATAAAAGGTTCCACAGCCATTAGTGCCTGTAATTCTGAGACTCTTCTTGCTGACGTTATTGCTAGGAGAAAAGCTGTTTTCCATGATTAGTATTTTATCTCAGCTGTATTGGCTGGCTCAAAAGGAGGCAGTGTGAGGTTTTCCAAGACATAATTGAAGTCCCATGCAGGTATTGGAGCTCTCCTTGGAGGTCTTGTGTTTTTGGCCCCTCTGCGATACTACCTTAGCAGTAGATGAGAGAAAAAACTGAAGAAAATGGCGTCTGCTGCATCTTTTATATACCCCTGGCGCACTGATGTCAGGGAAGAGGCGACAGCAACCGATGCCGGACCAGGACTTTGGAATTCAGGCCGACTGCGGGTAGTCTGCCAACAGGATAACCCAAGTGTAATGACTGCAACAGTGAATACACTCTAACATCCACATTTGTGGTAGGTACACATCTGTACTTTCTCCAACCCTGTCTGTGGAAAATGAGATGAGGTGACTCACCGTAAGAGCTTGCAACTCTAGATACACAGATGTCCGAGCAATCAGTAAAACTGTTTTTTATGGTAAGAACCTCAAGTCATCTAGGTTAGCTACTACAACTGGAGCAAGTGGTAGCTTCTCTAACACAAAATTTAACATCCCAAGGAGGGGCCACCACTTTTTTGGAGGCCTCTTATGCAAAATCCCTTTTAAAAACATTTTGACATAAGACTGCATCTTAAGAGGAGAATCCCAAAGCAGGCATACTGAAATGACTGATGAATGCAATTTGATGGAGGAGTAAGAAATGCCTTAGGATAGTAACTTAAACACTGTCAAACCACATAAAATTAAGTTTGAATGGGTGTTAGGTTTTCTAGTTGATGCAAAGAACATAACCATTTGCCATTTATTAATGTACGATTTTCTAATGGCAGGCGGTCTTTGCTCCATTGGTACCTGCTGCAAGTTCTCTGTAAATAGGACCCCATCATCCAGGCAGTCAGCTAAAGTTATCAGACACCCGTTCTTTTGTGAGTAGATCCAGTCTGAGGAAGCTTGTGGTAATTTCCCCTGGCAAAAGACAGAGAACCACAGTTGCCTGGGCTCAAAGGGATGATTTTGGATGATTCCTCCGGAATTTTTCAGAAGCACCCTGGATATCTGTGGAAAGGGTGGAAATGGATACAGGAACTGTCCAAGGAAGAGAGAAGGTGCATGTCTTGCAGTCCTCCTTGCATGGTGTCTTCATAGCCAATTCTTCAGAGATGGGTCAGAAAGGTTTACCTGAGGAACTCCCCACAGATGAATCGAATCTTGCAAGCCACTCTGGTCTAGTTACCATTCGTGAGGGTTTACCCTGGTCTTGCTGAGTTGTCTGCTGCACAGCTTTGCTGTGATGCAGTGTAGGATGGCTGTAGAGTGAGATTGTGCTGTGAAGTTACATTCCAAGTTAACGTGGCTAGTCTGCAGAGTAGGTACAACCTAGTTCCCCTTACTTCTTTATATACGACAGTACCACTGTCTTGTCAGTGACAGCTTGAAGAGGATCAAAGAGGATTTGGAGAGTTGAGTGCCTTGATCAGGGCAAGGATCTGTTTTATACTTGTGTGCTTGCATCTGTCCTTGGTATCCCACACAGCAAGCACTTTAATCCCTCCTGAAACTGCTCCCCAAGGTCAGTTAGATATTCATTCTAACTCGTTTGGAATGTCCTTTGTTTTGTGAGGTTACAGAATTATTTTTGGAATTCCCTTGAATTCAGTTGGATCCATCTCAGATTAAAGAAGATTGTACTTTTTTTGCCTTTGGTCAATGTTTGAGCAGGGTAATAGCCAGAGGGTTTCATATTTTCTTTTTCTTTTTTTTTCTTTTTTTTTTTTTCCCTTCTGCTCCTCCTCCTGCTGTGGTTTACTGTTTAAATCTTGTCAAAGCTGCTACGTGTGTGTGTGTGTGTGTGTGTGTGTGTGTGTGTGTGTGTGTGTGTGTGTGTGTGTGTGTGTGTATTATAGCAGACAAATTGTGATGAAGGGGATATAGGTGGCAGGAAATAGTGGTAAGTGAAAAGTGTTAACATTAATCATCGTTGCTTCTTCCCAACTTTAATATTGCACCTCTGAGATCATGTAGCCTTGGTGAAAACAGGATTTCACATTTTGAAAAACAGCCTGCTTTGCAACCAGTCAGTGAATTCACATTCACTGAACTACCAACTTGTGAAACTTTCAAAGAATGCAATCTATGAATGAAAATTATATTAAAAAAAAAAATCGGCGACTGGACTCCACATTTTTTTTTTTTGTTTGTAATTGTGTTCATAGTGTTGTCGCCTCACAGCAAGAGGTTCTCCTGTTCGATTCTTGGCTGGAGCTCATTCTGTGTGGAGTCTGCATGTCCTCCCCGAGGTCGAGTAATGTTAAAGACATGCAGGTAGCTGCGAATGTGAATGGGTGTGCTGCCTTTGAAGGTCTGGTGTCGGGCTGGCAACTCGGCACCATAAAAAAAATCCACTGCTAATCGTTAGCAGTCCGGAGTTCTACTGTGCTGTCCCCTAACCGGGAACAGCCGAAAGACATTACTATTTTTGCAGTTCATAGCCAGTTTGACGACCTTGTAAATTTTCTGTCCTTCACTCAGTCTTTTGGGAAAAGTTTGCTCCTAAAACTTCTGTATCTTTTAAATGTTTTAAAGATCTTTTTTCTTCCATCACTGACTTCATAGTGTGTAATTTCATCTACCATGCTGCTTAGATTCCTACAAAGCACATGGTTACGTATAGTACATTCACTGCAGTGCACTGTCTATAAGAAACCAAACACATGCTTGTTTGGCAGTATTACTTTCTTTATGCTGCCACATATTGATTCAGGCAAATAACAATTTTGCCCTTGAAGACTGCCTAGCTAACTTTGGGATGCACACAGCTGTAAGAGGCATGTTACTATTGGTTCCTAGAATATATTTGTAGAGCTGCTGAGCTCTACATTGTTAATAAAAGGCTGGAATTAATGCCCACATTTCTCTGTGATTGTGTAATGCTGTGAAGATTCTTATCTGTTTTGAGTGAGCGACAGAGCAGCTGCAGGAGGTATTTACATTGGAGGTTGAACAATGATGATTTCAGAGGACAGATAAAAGGATTTATTGAAGAGACTGTGTACTGAACACTTACTGGATGTGAGGAGTGGATTGGGGTGCTGCTTACGAAAATCTGAAAGTGTTTTCAGTATGCCCTTCCTGTGTTAGTAACAGGAGGCCATTATGGTTTTGTGACTGTAGTCAGGAATTCAGATAACATCATTCCACACTTAGGTCAGTACTGAGCATTTAGTTAATTTCTGGGAGTTTTTTTTTTTTTGTAGCTTAGGCAGACTAGCACCACATATGATAGTGTGGTAGTTACGCTTTATGAAATGGCATTAAACAGTTTAGTGAAGCACCTCTATAGGAAATTTAGTCTTATTCAGTACTTCATTTTAGCTTGTGGCACTATATATTATTGAGAAACACGTGCATGAATGCTTGTTTCTGAAATACTTAATTGGTTTGTAGTTACTAGGCATGTCATTCAGGAGACCATTTCAGAACCTAGCCCAAGTGCTCCAGTGCGCCCTGTCTTAAGTGACTTGCTCAGTCACGCAGTTTGCAAAAGGAGGTGGGGGGAATCGAATACCAGACAACAGAAGCTGCTTGTTAGCAGCTCCTAGTCTTGATTATCTGCTAGCTTCTAGACAAATCCCTGTATTTTGGCTTGTATTACTTCATAGATGTTGTATTATCTTTAACAAATCACTGCTTCTGTACGTGTTGCTTGCTCCATATATATGGTCACCCTCCCAGAAGGGTTCCATTAAGAATTGATTAACTAGTCATGCTGGTGACCAGACAGATGCACTTGGCTGTTTTTAAAGCTTTATGTATGTTCAACAATACAGCCTGTTTGCTCTTAATTTCCAACAAAATCTGAGGCGCAGTATTGACTGACTGCTTTTACATTTGCTGTTTAAGTTCTTGTTTTAATGCCAAGCTTTGCTTTCCTTCATCTACTTTCTAAAAGTTTCAAAGCAGTTTATTCCACTTAATGTTCTTGCCTGTTAGTCATGACCTTATCATTGTATTAAGATATATATATATATATATATATATATATATATATATATATATATATATAAAACTTCAGGTAAAGTGCCAGTGATTTTTGAGGTTAAAAGTTACCTATATTGTATAGTTTATCATTTTAAATTTAAAGAATGAGAGGGGTGGAAGTAAAATTATAGAAGTATCTAGATGTGCTGTTTTTAACATGAACCAGTAGTTCATTTAGGTTGTGAGCTGGTTTGCTTCAGTTTCAGGTTTTATATACATGTATACATGTGTGTCCAATTCACTGAATTGGTGTAAGTAGCCAACCTTGAGGCCAATGTGTAAATCTCACTTTTGTCTACTTACCCGGTGACCTTAAGCAGACCATTAAATTTGTTTTGCATTTTCATGCTGCCCCTGGAAATTGGCTATGTCTTGCGTTTCTGTCTTTTCTTGCTTTTCACTTTTGTTTTGTATTTTAATGTTTTTGATAATTCAAGTAAACTACACTCTACCAATGAAAGGTCGACTTGGGCTGATTTAAAAAAAAAAAAAAAAAAGATACTGTAACGTACACTGTTGTAGAGCATTGTATGAGGACCAAAACATAAAAATACCTATTTGTCTGATAAAATAAGTTCATTTTCCTTTTACACATTGTGACAAATAGGATTATAGATGAATACTCATTCCATTCCCTCTTATTTAAACTTTTTGTGTCCATAATCTAAATTGTTTTAACTGTTTTTCACAATCACCTACTATCATATTTAACGAGCAGGTGGTAACCATCCCCCCACCCCCCAAGCCCTTAGAGAGCTTATGGACCTGTGGTGGTATAACCAAAGGCTAGAAATATAGGTAACCATTTGAAATCTAGGTACCCACTAGAACAAGTCTCAAAACAGACTGGCAGAAAAATGGACTTGTATCTACTAAGCCCGAGACGGTCATATCTCTAGACATTAACTTTTCTCTCTGACCTCAGTCATAGTATATCTTTAAGTTCGAGGGTGTGTAGGGCTTGCCTTCCCTACCTCCAGCAAAAAAAAAGTTTAAAGTTGAAGACTGATCTTTGAGAGAGCCCCCCCCCCCCCACTTGTTGCCATTCGACATTACAAGTGCTGACATTTCAGTAGTGAGAAAGCGTGTGTGTGTGTGTGTGTGTGTGTGTAATATATATATAATATACACACACACGCGTGCACACACATACAGTGTGTCTGTGTAAAAAAAAAAAAAAAAAAATATATATATATATAAAATGTGTGTCTATATATACAATATATATTTATAATATGCATTGTATCCTACTTGAACTCAACATTCCTCACAATACTGGATCACCATGCTCCCCAGAGAACCATGCAATTAAATCTAACTATGCCGCATGGTTAACCAGAGAGACTAGATCCCTACCTCATAACCAGGACAAAGCCTGGGCAAACTGGAAGAAAATGGGTAGCCCCACAGATTGGCAAAAATATCTTGGACTTGGAAGTAAGGTAAAGAAAGTGATTTAAAGGAGATAGTTACTACCACAACACACAGAACAGATGTCATACCAATCCTAAAAAAATTTGGGCAAACATCAACAAATTACTACACCCAGGCAATGTTGGCATACCCACTCCAGCAACCGATCACCACTCTCAAACATAGCAACCCATTTCAGTAAGTTTGTTACAGATTCAATCCTAACTCTTGCCAACTCTCAGAAACCCTCTACTACAACCAAGTCACCCAAAGTCAGTATTACTGGTCTGATCTTCTCACTTCAACCTGTCCCTATCCCCACTGTTAGAAAGATGCTTAATAAGCTAAAACCTACAGCTCTCTCAGACAATCTACCAGCTGAATTCTTAAAAATCACTTCTAATGCTATTTCATATCCTGTAGCAATTCATTAACCACTTCATAGCTGAAAATACAGTACCTCACCTTTGGAAAATGTCCTATATCACTCCACTACACAAAGGAGGCAACTCCAGAGAACTAACCAATTACGGACCTATTGCCATACCCCCCCCCCACCCCAAATCCTAGAAAGGTGTGTTACACACAAATCATGTCATTCTGAAACTCTCATAATCTACTGACAAACATGCACAGCATGGGTTTAGACCATCACACAGCACTACTACAGCTCTCATATCTTTCACACAGGCAGGCAGTTGTTCAACACAGAAACAATGGAAGTTTTGTCTCCGCCATATTCTTAGACCTTTCCAAGGCCTTTGACATGGTTAATAATAATAAACTCATCAACACCCTCACAGCATTAAACCTAAGCCCAGCTACCATTTCCTGGTTTAGAAATTGCATAACAGGCAGACAGCAGGCAGTCAGATGGCACCAATACTAGGAGTCCCACAGGGTACCATTCGTGGACCAATGCTGTTTTCTATTTTCACTAACAACCTACTTAATGCTACACTTAATGCTTCCATCATCCAGTATGTAGACGATTCTACACTAATCTGTATTTCCCCCTTCTCACAGGTTCTCTTACAACAAACACAATCCTCCTTTTTTTTGCTATTGAAATTCTTATTAAATCCCAATAAGACCCAGCTTATCTTTCCATCCACACAATACTCTTCTAATAACCTTGCATTCAACATCTCCAGTAATAAGTCATATATTTCCTGTCTGTCACACCAAACTACTAGGGGTTACTATGGACTACAACATGAAATTTGACTTGCACATATCCAATACCATAAAGTACACAATAAACTTGCCATGCTATACAGTAACAGACTGTTCCTGACAGACTCCAACAGAGCCACTGTTGCATGTACCCATCTCATCTCCAGTCTTGCATGCCTCACCAGTGTTCACCGATCTCAAAGTCAGACCTTTCCAAACCATGTTAAAATTAAATTGCCAAATTTGCAAACAGTACCCCCTCACAGAATACACCACTGCGCTCCCCTTAAAACACTAGACTGGCTGTAACCTCCCAACCTTATTCTTTATAATCAGCTTACACTAACCCACAAACTAATTCACTTCCCTGAGAAAACCCCTGTTCTGCAAAACTTGCTTCACCCAAGCGCCAAAGCTAGTGTCCTGTGATCCAGTTGAAAACATCTATTGGACGTGACCAAAACAGTAATTCTGGAGGAATTTCCCGCTACAGCAACATTGGTGCAAGCAGCGGAACAACCCCCCCCCCCCCACCATCACAGCCACAACTTTCTCTGGCTCTTTCAAAACAAGCCTTAAAATCCCACCTACAGCAATCTTGGCTCTGTCACAACCCTGATTAATCTCTTATCTACTTCTGCTGTATTAACACTACCCCCCCCCCCTCACGATACTCTCCTTCTCCTTCTGAAGTACTAATCCCCCCCCCCCCCTTCCTACTTTCCTACACTAACACTTGTGAAATTCACAGCCTAAAACTCACCTCAGCAACATGGCTCTGCTATTCTTAAAACACAGATTAATCATTATACTCTCTGTCTCTCTGTCTCTCTGTCTCTCTGTCTCTCTGTCTCTCTGTCTCTCTGTCTCTCTGTCTCTCTGTCTCTCTGTCTCTCTGTCTCTCTGTCTCTCTGTCTCTCTGTCTCTCTGTCTCTCTGTCTCTCTGTCTCTCTGTCTCTCTGTCTCTTAGATCCCCACTAACATTCTTCGTCCTACTCCACTCTTCTTTAATCTACCCTTGCCCTCCTATTATACTTTGCACTTCCTCCTCATCTTTGAATTTCCTGTAAGTTGTATAGCACACTGTTGTTCATAATTTTCTAACTTACACAAATTGCTGTAAGTCAGAAATTAAATACTGTATGCACGTGTAGCCAGTACTCTCACTGTTAATTTTTTCATTGCACTGTACATAGTTTTTTGCCCCTTCCTGATTTCTTATTTTTTGCATGTTTGTCACACTTAAATGTTTCAGATATCACAAAAATGTAAATATTAGACAAAGATATAACCCAAGTAAACACAAAATGCATTTTTTAAGTGATGATTTTATTTATTAAGGAAAAAAAAAATATCCAAACCTACATGGCCCTATGTGAAAAAGTAATTGCCCTCTAAACCTAATAACTGGTTGTTCCACCCTTAGCAGCAACAACTGCAATCCAGCGTTTGTGATAACTGGCAATTACTCTTTCACATCAGTGTTGAGGAATTTTGGCCCACTCTTTGCAGAATTGTTTTAATTCAGCCATATTGGAGGGTTTCCAAGTATGAACCACCTTTTTAAGGTCATGCCACAGCATCTCAATTGGATTCAAGTGTGGGCTTAGACTAGGCCACTCCAAAACCTTCATTTTGTGTTTTTGTAAGCCATTCTGATGTGGACTTGCTGATGTGTTTTGGATCCTTGTCCTGCTGCAGAACCCAAGTGCACTTCAGCTTTAGGTCATGGACTGATGGCTGGACAGTCTCTTTCTGGATTTTTTGGTAGAGAGCAGAATTCATGGTTCCATAAATCGCAGCAAGTTGTCCAGGTCCAGAAGCAGCAAAGCAGCCCCAGACCATCACACTACCACCTCCATGTTTGACTGTTGGCATGATGTTCTTTTTCTGAAATGCTGTTATTTTTATGCCAGATGTAACGGGATGCGCACCTCCCAAAAGGTTTAACACTTGTTTCATCAGTCCACAGAATATTTCCCCAAAAGTCTTGGGGATCAAGATTTTTTTGGCAAAAGTGAGACGAGCCTTTGTTCTTTTTGGTCAGCAGTGGTTTTTGCCTTAAAACTTTGCTATGCATGCCATTTTTGCCCAGTCTTTTTCTTATGGTTGAATCTTCACAAACAGCAGCCAAGTAACACAAACAGTCCAGAATCAGCAAAAATATATCCACAGGCTCCCAGGTGAATAAACAAATGGTTTAATGCAACAAGAACAAAATAAAAGCTTCAGTAAGTGCTTTTGTCTTCTCACTCCTTTACAAAGACTTATTCAGACTGAAGTAAACAGTAAAATTCATGTTTAAATATCTTAAAAACCATCACCTGACATAACATCACATGACTTTACTAAAAACACATGTTCCTAGTGCTTTAACCCTTTCCTTTTCAGATAGCTGATAAGTTCTTGTCTATTGTTTTAGTCCTGGTGGAAAGCGGGCATTTGGCCTTACTTACCAGCAGAATTCTAACCACTCTAGTTCTTTTTCAGTATTAATGTTTGCTTCAATGGATACCGTATCAAGTACTATAAATTTAAAGTCTACCTTATATTTATTTGTTTTATAATGTTTACATAATTCATTCCTCTCCTCACCGGACTGAATGGCATATTTATGCTTGTATAGCCTTCTGTTTAATTCTTAAGTGGTCTTTCCAACATAATAGGATTTGCATTGACTGCAGAAACATAAGTAAACAACATTTTTAGACTTGCAACTAAATTGTCCTGGAATTTTAACTGTTTTATACCCCCTATTTCTATATCCGCGGTGGTGCAGCAGTAGCCTTGTTGCCTCACAGCAAGAGGTTCTCCTGTTCGATTCTCGGCTGGAGTGTGGGGAGTGCTTTCTGTGTGGAGCCTGCATGTCCCCCCCCACGGTTGGGTGGGCGTTCGAAAGACATGCGTAAATGAGCATGCTTTCGTTGAAGGTTGAGTGTCGAGCTGGCACCTTGGCGTTCATGAAAATCTGCTGCCAATCATTAGCGGACTGGAGTTCCGCTGTGGTGACCCCTAACTGGGAAAAGCCAAAAGACAAACAACATATACCCCCCCATTTCTATTTCATTTCCTTCCGTATAAATGTAAGTGCACATATTACAATTACAACATTTAATCATCCTACATTTTCTGTTACTTCTTTCATTTGGCTTATTCAGTTTTCCCTGAAAATTAATTTTTAAAGTTTTTTCCTTTTCTTGTGCCAGTAGTGACAAAAACAGAAGCTATGTCTGTATTTGTAGAGAAGTTCTTAAAATTATCCCACATACCCCTACGTTTATTAGAGACAGTTTAAATTTGCTAGAGAAAATTGAGAAAATAGTAAATGAAAATGATTTGCTTGTAACACTTGATATTAAATCCTTGTACAATATGAAACCGAATGATGAATGAATGGAAATTGTAAGATGGAATCACTGCATTCTCAAATGTATTCAACAAACATGGTTGGATTATTAATGGAAATGATATTGTATTAAACTATAACTACATCTCATTCTATGATGAGATTTATGTACAAGTTAATGTTGTAGCTATGGGGGCAGCTTTGGCCCCCAGTTATGCAAATTTAATTATGCATGGATGGGAAACCATTCCTGTGTTACAAAGCAAATATAAAAATAACATAAAATGTTTTTTAGATTTATTGATTATGTACTGTTAATATGGAGGGGTACGTATGAGGAACTAGAATAATTCTTTGTATGTATAAACAATGTGTGCCCTTAAAATTTACTCATCGTATTAGTGATAAATTACTTTTTTGGATGTGTTTGTATAAAAAGAATAAGAAAATTAGTATCTAGAATTTATAAAAAGGAGGTGCAGAAAAATATGTATCTGCACTTCTCTAGTATGCATCCTAAAAACATTAAGCTAAATATAATAAAGGGGCAACTGTCTAGAATAAGTGGGCTTACAAACGGTGAAGATAAATTTTTAGAAGAAGCTAGTTCCTTTTGTAATAGAGTTAGAAAACGAGGATAAATACGAAGTAAATAAATTTATTAGAAGAAAGAATAGAAATGATGGGGGAAAATACAGGATAGAAAAGAAAAAGTCCCTTATAAAGATAACTTCTATGGCCTTTCAAAATAGCATAGATTCATTAGCTATAAAAAATGTGATAAGAAAAAACCTGGGGACTACTAAGAATAAATAATGATGTGGTTAGAAAAGTATGTGATGATCCTCTATTTGTACAAAGAAATGGAAAAAAACACCTTAAAAATTATTTTCAGGGGAAACTTAATAAGCCAAATGAAAGAAGTAACAGAAAATGTGGGATAAAGTTCTAATTGTAAAATGTGCACTTACATTTTTACGGTAGGAAATGAATGAAATAGAAGTAGGGGAGATAAAAGTTAAAATTCCAGGACAATTTAGTTGTAAGTCTAAAAATGTTGTTTACTTATGTTTCTGTAGTCAATGAAAATCCTATATGTTGGAAGGACCACTCAAGAATTAAATAGAAGGATATATGAGCATAAATATGCCATTCAGTCCTGTGATTAGGAGAATGCATTATGTAAACTGTATAAAACAAGCAAATGTAAGGTAGACTTTAAATTTATAGTACTTGATACAGTATCCATTTAAGCAAATATTATTAATATTGAAGAACTAGGGTGGTTAGAATACAGCTGGCAGTAAGGCTAAATGCCTGCTTTCTACCAGGACTAAAGAGAAGAATTTGTCAGCTATCTGAAAAGGAAAGGGTTAAAGCACTAGGAACGTGTGTTTTTTAGTAAGGTCATGTGATGTTATGTCAGATGATGGTTTTTAAGATACTTAAACATGAATTTTGCTGTTTACTTCAGTCTGAAGAAGTCTTTGTAAAGGAGTTAGAAGACAAAAGTGCTTACTGAAGCTTTTATTTTGTTCTTGTTGCATTACAGCATTTGTTTATTCATCTGGGAGACCCATGATATACTTTTTCTTATGGCTGAGTCATGAAAACTGACCTTAACTGAGGCAAGTGAGGCCTGCAGTTCTTTAGATGGGTTCTTTTCTGACCTCTTGGATGAGTCGTTGCTGCGCTCTTGGGGTAATTTTTGGAGGCCGGACACTCTTAGGAAGGTTCACCACTGTTCCAGGTTTTCTCCATTTGCGGATAATGGCTCTCGCCATGGTTTGCTGGAGTCCCAAAACTGTAACCTTTTCCAGACTGATAGATGTCAATTACTTTGTTTCTTATCTGTTCCGGAATTTCTTTAGATCGCCGCATGATGTCTTCCTTTTTGGGATCTTTTAGTCTACTTCACTTTGTCTGACCGGTTCCATTTAAGTGATCTCTTGATTCAACAGGTCTGGTAGTAATCAGGCCCGGGAGTGGCTAGTGAAATTGAACTCTGCTTTCCTAAAAATGTGATTAACCACAAGGGGGGCAATTACGTTTTGACATAAGGTCATGTAGGTTTGGATAGATTTTTCCTTACTAAATAAGATCATCACTTAAAAACTGCATTTTGGGTTCACTTGGCTTATCTTTGTCTAGTATTTATCTATTTAAATTTGTTTGATCTGAAACATTTAAGTGCGACAGACATGCAAAAAGATAAGAAATCAAGAAGGGGGCAAATACTTTTTCATTGCACTGTATTTATATTGCTATGTATTCCAAATTGTACTATGTAAACATAACTGACTCGTACTATACTTACTGCTTGTAATGGAGGTTTTCTCCCCAGGTCTCCGCTGAAAAAGGACCTGTCCAGTGTAAAAGCAGCTTCGGTAAAAGGAAGGTAAAACACACATATACACAAAAACAAACACACAGACCATGTTCCTGCACCCGCCCATACCCCTCTACTTGGATATTCTCACTCTGAGATCGCACTATTCCCTTATCCCCACTGTAGTCGGATTCCCCCCCCCCCCCCGATTCCTTATACTTTTATGAAAGTTTCGTGAAAGAACATTTTGGACATGAAAGAAAAATCCTTTTGTGTAGTAGCTTTGAAGTCTTTTAATCCAGCAGTAAAAAACATCCACCAAGACAACAGTGTAAGAAAACTTGAAATAAATTTGAAATAAAATGAAACACTTGTATTTAAGCGCTTTTGTTCATTGTCAAGTTCATTTTACAGTTACAGTGAACAACTTCAGAAATACAAAGGTTATCAGCTGAACACTGTTTAAATAAAAGCTGCTGCATAATTAATTCTTTATGCAAAGAAGGGGAGGGGAAAGAATTGTCACAAACGATTCCACTTAAGGATGCATTTTATATTAAGATTACGATTAAGCCCAGGGGGTGTGTCAGTTTGCAGTTTAACCTGTCATCTAAGCTCATTAATTTCTAGCTGGGGGTTTCCATCTCCATAGATCAAGGAAATGCTGTCTAACACTAGAAATTTAAAAGTGGAGCAGGAAGGGTTGGTTAGCTTATGTCCACACACGGTCTACTGTTTTGGGTCCCCTCCATTTATAAGAAGATTGCTCAATTTGTCATGGTTTTAATCCTTGGTCTTTTTCCTCCTCTTTTTGAAGCAGCTATTTTGATGAGTTCTTCTTCCTCTAAATTAAAAATTACTAAAATTAAAAAAAATTCTGTTCTAAGGCATCTTCCTCAGTGTGGGACTCCTCGAGGAAGATGTCTCATAAGGACCCAGTCTCAAACCTGGATCATACCCAGAACAAGGTATAGGGTACCATCTCTGTTCGCATACCCAGGTCTCCATCCATATACCCCACTTGCTTTTCCAGAAGCTTTAAAGAAGAAGATGCGGAGAGACTGGTGAACGTTCTCTTAGAACAAAGCTAGATTGGTGTACCTTTGGTTCCTACTCCTTTAGGTCAAGAGAGTCTATCTTCTACTATTCCTCCATTACAGATTTCGGCCCCCTAACTCCTGCATCTTCATAATATTCAGATCCAAGTAATACGGATCCATCTGGCTTGGAACGGAGGATGTTTTTATCCTTTGATTACAGATATTCTCTGCGGACTCCAGTCCCAGCGGATCCACAGAGCTCCCAGAGCCGTAGTCTACTTGTTGGATCTGAGGTGTTGCATTCAACTCTGCTTTTAGAGCCATATCTGCATCTCTGAGCCCTGACACTGGATAATTTCAGCTCCCCTTTCCACCTCGGACATTTTGCCCTTTGAATAGGGGAGGCAAACGATTCAGAAGCTTTTCTTTTCAGATCCGATGGCCTCTGTCCAACTCACTATGCCTTTGTGAGGCTGCAAAGAGTATTTTCTGCTTTGAAAGTTGTCTGCCATGGTGTCTCAGTGCTCAAGAGCTTCACCATCTCTTTTTGAAGGGGCAGCCAGTGACAAAACCCCAGGCTCCTGCCCAGGGAATTAAGATCTCCTATTGTGATACCTCCCCAGAAGCACCTCACTGAGGAGGTCCCTAAGAAGAGGTCCTTTAAGAAAAAACACTTAGACTGCCGGAGGAGTCCATCACCGAAGACCGATTTTAGGTTAAGGCAAAGGGTCTCCACAATCGCCTCCTGAACATATCTCCTTTGGAGACCTCCTAGAAATCCTTAAGCAGAGTGCTGATTGGAAGTCCAGCAACCCTATGTATGAATGAATTATCTATTCTCTTGGTGGCTTGTGGTACTGGACCCTCTACTTTCTGGGTGACTCCACCCAGGAATGAGCTTATTTATTTGATCTCCTGGCAGGGGTGGAAGGATCCTAACAACATAGAGCCCATTCTAGCAGACCAGAAAGGGTAATGGCCCCACCTGCGGATAAACAGTTTTGGGAGATGGGAGTTCCTGTTGCCTTGTTCATTGCAGTAGCCACCAAGAAGGAACTAGCTGAATAAAGTTCCACTGACCATCTCGCCAGCAGAGATTCGCAGGTGATGGACAGATTTAGGAAGCATGTCTATGCTTCCATCAACCTTCGCTTTGAGGTTTGTAAACTATTTGGCACACTGTACTAGGCTACAGAGGGATTTGATCAAAGAGTTGTCAAATACTCTACCAGGTGCTGTTTTCTTGTGAAGTTCAGGCATCTGTTACTTCTCAGCTGACAACCCTACAGTCCATATCCAGTTCATCATTTGGTTGAGCTCACATGTAACGGAAGGAACCTGAAGGGCAGTGGGTTCAGGCGTTTCCATAAGGAGACACCCCGGAATGCACCTCTGAGTTTGCGGAGCCTTTCAAGTCTTCTTTCGTCAATGCTGCTTTTGCTGGAATGTCTCTATTAGGCCCAAAAGGTGTGAAAATGATGGAAAGATCGTATCTGCAGTAGTCACGCGGTTTTCGATTCCTCAAAGAACCTTTTCCAAGAGTTAACGAGGTGGTCCAGAAAATGTGGTTCAAGAAGGCACGGGGGGGGGTGTACTTTTCAAGACTCGCATGGAAGAGGTTCCCCCAGAGGCAGAGGAGGGAATTCTGATGGACCAAGATGCCTCATGACAGAGGTGGACTGCAAAACCAGGGTTCCAGAGACTTTCTTTGACAAACCCAGTGCTTTTGAAAGGAAGCCGGATATTTGTCCACCTCTAGAGATGGGCTGGGGACGATTTATCCCTACACCAGAGAACCTGGCTATGTATAACAAGATACCTGGGTGTAGATGATTATTTCTAGAGGGTATATTGCACCTTTTTTTTTTTTTTTTTTTCCTACTCCAATCCTAAGGAAAATCCCCGATGTCCGGACAGAGGGAACAAGCAGTAGTTAAAATACAAAAGCTGCTAGAAAGAGTCATCCAAGAGGTCCTGCCAGACCAGATGGAATGTGGAACTTAAAAGTTCATTTTGGTGCCAAAGAAAATAGGTGACTGGAGACCAATCCTGTATCTCTCCAAACTAAACAAGACAGTTCAAAGAACTAAGTTTTGGATGGTCTCTGATCAGTGCTTTTCCCCTTTTTGGGCAAGGATGACTGGATGCATACTGTCATGTTAAGATGCAGACAATCCAGAAGGTTACTTGCGCTTCTATCTGGGAGCCAGTTATCAATTCAGAGTACTGCCCTTTGGACTCACCACAACCCCCAGGGTGTTTACCAGGTGCATGGCAGTAGTAGCAGTTCACCTGAGACTGCAAGGATCCAGAGTGTTTCCATATCTGGATGACAGGCTCATTACTGCTACAACCAGGCATCAGCTCATATGTGCAAGAGACCAGTTTCTCCAGACTTGCTCTCTTCTGCGGATAGCCATAAACTACAACAAATCTCATCTGCAACCAAGTCAGAGTTTAGCATTTATAGGAGCAATTCTCAATACAAAAACTACCATTGCTTCCCTTCCATTACTGAAAGTTCAGACTATAAGGTTACAAGTCAAAAAGATCATCTGTAGCACCTCAGTTTCAGCCGGACTGGTCTGTCGGGCTCTGGGTTCGATGACAGCAGCAGTAACAGTAGTACCACTTGCCAGGTTTTGTATGATAATTCTTCAGTGGATATTAGCTGCTCCGTGGTCTGTTCTTTTATCAACCTCTGTCTTGCAGATTAGTGTGATTTCTTACCTTGTAAGAGAGATCTCAAGTGGTGGATTCATTCAGACCAGTTTTTACAAGGTTGTCCATTTTTCCCCCCTAAGTCCAAGGACATAGTGACCATGGACGCTTCCCAGCTTGGGGGGGGCACGCACTATCTGGGAAGAAGGTCCAAGGCACCTGGTCCCCAGGGGAGGCCAGTTTGCATATAAATGTCCTGGAGATGACAGCAGTGCTGTTAGCATTGCAGGGATATCTGAATACTTTCCCTTTGGGGACATTTGCATTATAGTCTGACATGTCAGTCTTCTGGCACATCAGCAAACAGGGAGGAACCAATTCCTACCTCTTGTGTTGAGGAACCTCTGAGTATGGCAGTGGGTGATCTCTTCCAACCGTTTTTTTAGCAACACAAATTCTGGGGAAGTCAAGTGTGATAGCAGACAAATTGAGCAGGTATATTCTTTTACTTCACGAATGGTCCCTCAACAAAAAGGTAGCGAGTACAGTCTTCCAACAATGGGGCCAGCCTTTCTGCAATCTGTTCACTTCCCCCTGAACAATAAATGCAGCAGATACTTTGCCCCAGTCACCCCACAAGGGGAATCCCTGAGGGACACACAACTTCATGATTGAGTGTCTGGTCTCCTTTGAGAATCGTCCCTCTCCATTAATTCCCAAATTTTTCCAAAAGGCTGCAAGGTTGAAGGGTAAGGTCATCCTCGTTGCCCCTTATTGGTCTTGACAAATTTAGTTCCCCTTCCTTTGCCGTCACCTGATTCAGTCGTCTTGGTTTCCATATCCACTTCTGGACCACTCGCTCAGCAGGCATGATGCATCCTGAAAGCGAGTTTCAGGCTGCTTGTCTGGCTTCATTAATAGCAAACAAAACTCCAGATTACAGACATGCTGACTGTAAAAGCCATGAATAGTTTATTTGAAAAAGTTTTATTGTTTAATTGTTTTATTGGCTGTCACATGGTATTAATGACTATATAAGCAATATTGGTTCTTGCTGTATGTATACACTGAAGAAGGGTTATTCCCAAAAGCTTTGTGATTAATGAACTGTTTGTGGATTTTACGAACTGCTTTTACGCTAAGCATGTCCGTACTTTGGAATTTTGTTTGCTGTACTCGTGCTTCTCCAAAGGTGGTTTACCTTAGTGCTGGGCTGTTTGCTTTATTGTATTCTGATGGCTCCATTAATAACCTTTCTCAGCCCTCTTTCATAATATCTTGGGATTTCTATCACGTCTTTTTGAAGAAGGAGATAGTTCTTCTGTTTTTAAAGTACAGTTAGTAGCGATTTCCAGTATTCATGTTGGAACATGTGGTTCTTCACGAGTGTCCCAAAAGTTGAGCAGAGCTCATTTTGAAAGGCATCCTACTGTTAAGGCTACCCTTTAAAGAATTTGCCCCCATTGGGACCTTAACCTTGTGTTTGTAATCTCTTGTACAATCTGCCTTTGTCCCCTCAGCTGCACGCAAACTCTGATCTTTCTTTCATGGAAGGCAATTTTCTCACTAGCCATTACCTCGGCCAGAAGAATTTCTGAGATCCAAGCATTGTGATCAAAGCATTCATACTTTTTTTTTTTTTTTTTTTCTATAAAATCAGTTACCTTCCGTACCGACCCATTATTCCTTCCAAAGGTGGGATCCGAATCCAGTATAAATCAATTGATTTGCCAGTATTCTTTCCCAGCTTTTCTAACAAAGAAGAATACGCATTACATTTATTGGATTTTCTTACAGTTGAGTTTTTACATGGGACAAAAAACATCAGATTGTAATCGGTTGTTTCATATGTGGAACCAACATTGGGTAAACCAGTTACAAAGTTACTCTATCTAGATCAGAGGTCTGCAGCATTCATTATCAGAAGAGCCATTTTTGGACTCTCTCTCCTACCAAATAAAACTCTTCTAACGCAACATATCCTATTTGACTCCTAAAATGAAGATAACCCGGCGTATAAAATTTTATATATAGTTTATTTAAAAACTGGGTTTATAAAAGCAATCTGAAGTAGTTAACTTCATTTGATCAGCAACCTGTGGGTATCTGATCCGAATCGGATCCGAGCCGGCAGCTTTCCTAGCAAAGATCCAAGCTCCTCCCCCTACCCATAATGCCCTGCTATCTCCCTCTAACCTTCTGATCTTGTTTGCTGCGGCTTCTTGAAGCATCTGAGAACGAGCTCCTAGCGTTTGGTTTTGTGAGTTAAGTAGAATATTTAACATTTTTCCCTTAAAATCTCTAATTTCTAAGTGTGTGTGATACCCCTTCTCTCCTATCTATTTGGGTAGTTTATCTTTAGTTCTTTCTTTAGTTTAGTGTAAACTTATTTCCCTCCCCCCTTCTGTCTGTGTGTGAAGGTGTGTGCGTGTGGGCCTAATCTTGTCAGTATGTCCGAGGGCCCAAAAGCTATTTTCTCGAAATGCTCAGTGTGGCCATAAGCTGTCCCCAGCGGATGGCCACACTCTGTGCATTAATTGCCTGGGTGTAGACCATCTCTCTTCAGGCTGCACTATCTGTGCAGCCTTCAACCCCAGGGCTTTGAGGGATAGGCGGACTAAGCTAGTCCTCGCGGGCCTTTTGCCCCTGGATTCAGCTTCGTCCTCCTCCCCCTCCATGGCGAGTCTGTCTTTCTGGAGGCGTTTGCAGGCCCATCTACCTCTTGGGTGTCTCCTCCCGCCGATCCCCTGGTGGACCTCATAACTACAGGGCATGGAAGGAGCCGGACACTGTGGAGCCAATACCCAAGAGACCGGACAGGAAACTCGCCCCCCCCCCCCCACACAGGACAGTTTGGAGGAAGGGTGCCCTAGTAGATTCCATGGTGGTTGTGGCTGCCACCAAGAGGGAATTAGCACAGGAAAGTTCCTCGGTACACCCTCCAGACAAGGAGTCTCAGACGATGGACCACCTCGGAAAGTGGATGTTCACTTCAGCGACCTTCTCTGTAAGGTCACTGAACTATATGGCACACGTGATACAACTACAGCAAGACCTAATCAGAGTACGCTGGGTCACCCCCAGAGTCCATGTCTGCCGAGGACAAACTGACCTCGGCATGAATGGCCACTCTTTAAGTCCTTCACAAATACCTCTATGCGACTTCTCTCCCATGCCATGGGCGGAGCGGCTAGAGCCAGCGGAACAGGCATGGTCTTAAGACGACAGGCCTGGCTCCATCTCTGTGACTTTGCGGAACCCTTCAAGGCGTCCTTTGCAAATGCCCCCTTTGACGGTTCTACGCTTTTCGGCAAAACCGTCCAATATGCTACTCCACAGCAAGGAGGACGGGAAAACGTCTGCCATCGGGATCCGCTTCTCGGCTCCTCCGAGGTCCTTCTCCAGGAACCAAAGATGACCAGAAGATGTGGTTCCGGAAATCCCAACAATCCCATTTCGCTCCGGATCCCACATCCCTCAGAGGCAGAGGAGGACAGGGTGGACGCCGGGCCAGAAGCGGAGGGGGGCTGAAGAATTTTGGGTAGAGGGAACCGTTTTCCGATTGACCCGCGCAGCAACCCTGAGGGGTTGCCCGACTGTTCCTCTCTGGAGGCAGTCTGGGGAGGGGGGTGCTTCTCGGAGCATCTAGCACATTGGGAGTCCATTACGACAGATCGCTGGGTGCTCAGTATCATATCCAGAGGTTACTCAATTCCATTAAATACCCCCCCCCCCGGTCGCAGCACCTCCCTGATGTACCACCCAATCAGAAGGAGGTAGCAGCCCTCTAAGTAAAAGAACTTCTAGAAAAAAGAGCCATCCAGCACATCCCCCCCCCCCCCGCGGTCAATCCGGATCGGGCTTTTACTCCAGGTTCTTTTTGGTGCCAAAAAAGACGGGGGACCTACGGCCAATTCTCGCCCTATCCACACTGAACCTGTCAGTTGCCAATGGTCACCATTCAATCCATTCTCCCACTGTTACAGGAGAACGACTGGATGTGCTCCATAGACCTCAAGGATGCATACTACCATGTTCTAATGGACAGGCGATCCAGGAGGTTCCTCCGCTTTCGGCTGGGAGCCAGCCACTATCAGTTCAGGGTCCTACCCTTTGGTCTCACCACTGCCCCCAGGGTGTTCACCAAGGTCATGACAGTTGTAGCGGCCCACCTGAGGCTTCAGGGAATTCAGGTCTTTCCTTTCCTTACCTAGACGACTGGCTCCTAGCTGCCCCCACCAGGCATCTACTATGTTCAGCGAGAGACTATTTCCTACATCTCGCCCACTATGTAGGGATCACGATCAACCTCAAGAAATCCTCCCTTCAGCCTACTCAAATTTTGGATTTCATAGGGGCCAGGATAGACGCAATTCATTCCAAAGTTTTTCTGACATCTGACAGACTTCGCAATCTGAACCTACATGTTTTGGCTCTTCAGTCCTCGGCTCCTCCAGCAGAGTTAGTCCTGAGGGCTCTGGGGTACGTGGCAGCGGCCATCAACTTGTCTCCGCTTGCGCGTTTGAATATGAGGATTCTCCAGTGGATCTTGCAGGTCCAGTGGTCCATTCTGCTTCATCCCTTGTCTGCTCCTATTCCTCTCAGCAGGGTTTGCAGGGAATCTCTACTTTGGTGGCTCCATTCCAAGCACCACCGGGAAGGGCACCCCTTCTCCATGTCCCCACCCCAAGTCACAGTGACCATGGATGCATCTCGCCTCGGGTGGGGGGGTGGTGGTGGTGGGGGCATTGCATGAGCAGAACTGTCCAAGGCACGTGGACTCGCACAGAGACCTTTTTGCATATCAGTGTCCTGGAGATGAGGGCGGTGCTTCTAGCACTGCAAGCTCTCCGTGCTTTTCTTCCTCTGGGGACTATTGTAATTCAAACAGACATGTCAGTGGTCTGGTACTTCAACAAGCAAGGGGGAACCAGATCTTACCCACTTTGCCGAGAGGCCATGAGAGTGTGGGAATGGGCGATATCCACCAACCGCTTTCTCATAGCACCGCACATACCGGGTCGGTCAAACAGTCTTGCAGACAAGCTGAGTCGGACTATCCTCTCACCCTAAGAGTTGTCTCTGAACCCCTTGGTAGCGAAACGGATCTTCCTCAGATGGGGTCAACCTTGCTGCGATCTGTTCACGTCGCCGTTGAACGCAAAGTGCAGCGAGTTTTTCGCTCTAATTCCCCACAAGGGGAAAACACCAGAGACACTGTTTCATGCTTGGCCATCCGGTCTTCTTTATGCTTATCCTACTCTTCCGTTGATGAACAAATTCTTGCAGAAAGCTAGTCTGTTTGGGATCAGAGTTATCCTCATAGCCCCATTCTGGCCTCGTCAAACATGGTTCCCTTGCCTATGGTCTCATCTAGTGCATCCTCCCTGGATCTTAGATCCCCTTCCGGATGTGATTTCTTATCCCCTGGGATTGAAGACCCCCGACCTGGACAACCTCAAGCTTTCAGCTTGGTTGATCCAGTTCCCTTGATGGCTATGACTCCCGGTATCTCATCCTCCGTTAAAGCCATTCTGGTGGCCGCTCATAAACCTTCTACCAGAAAAGTCTACAAGAGTAAATGGAAACGCTTTTCTGTCTGGGCAGAGCATAGGAATTTGGACCCCTTTACAGCTCCTATCTCAGCAGTCCTAGATTTTTTTTTATCTCAAATCTTCCATCAGGGAGCTAGCTCTTCAATTGTTAAAAGTTCAACTGGCAGCAATTTCCCACTTTCACATTGGAAACAAATTTGGCCCCCTAGCATCATCTAAGATCTTCAAGACCTTTCTGAAAGGTACTTTTCTTTTCAGACCCCCTGTTAAGGAAGCAGTCCCTCCATGGGATTTAACCCTAGTTCTCCAGGCTCTGACTGGTCCTCCTTTTGAGCCCGCAGCTTCTGTTGACTTGAAATATGTATCTTGGAAAACTGCCTTCCTGATTGCCATTACTTCAGCTAGAAGAATATTGGAGCTTCAGGCTCTATGCAGTAAGCCGCCATACATAATTTTTCATAAAGACAGAGTTTCCCTCAGGACTAACCCCTCTTTTCTGCCCAAAGTGGCTTTCGAAGCCAGTATCAACCAAAGGAGAACATAGACTCCATTGCTTGGATGTGCATAGACAGTTATGATTTTACTTGCACAGAACCGCTGTTTTTCTAAAATCAGAACAGCTCTTTGTTTCATTTGCTAAGTCCTGTCTGGGTAAACCAGTAACTAAGGTAACCTTAGCTAGGTGGATTTCACAGTGCGTTCTCCTTGCATACAGAAGCTCTGGTCGACCTGAGCCCGCGTAGGTTCAGGCACACACTACCCGTTCTGTGGCTGGTCGAGAGTCCCTTTTGATGACACTTGTTCAGCTGCTACTTGGGCTTCCTCTCACACTTTCATTACACATTATGAATTGGATCTGATTTCCAGAGGAAGGGCGTCCTTTGGCTCTGCAGTGCTCAAGGAATATCCTCCCATAAGGGCCTCCCAAGTTGTTGGTAGCTGGGGACTCTGTCCCACAGGTTGCTGATCAAATGAAGTTAACTACTTCAGATAAAGAAGTTATGTACTCACCATAACGTTCCATCTGAGTAGGTAACTTCATTTGTCTGCAACCAGCCCTCCCTCCATCCCCCCTGACCTGTAGTTCGTCCTTGAAGGATCATGATATATCACTTTCCAGATGACACCAGGTTAGGATGTTAAGATAGTTTTCCTTGTGTTATAGTAGTGTTCTACGATACTATGGCAAACTCTATCTGAGGGTTAGAGGGAGGTAGCAGGGCATTATGGGTAGGGGGAGGAGCTTGGAGCTTGGAGCTCGGATCTTTGCTAGGAAAGCTGCCGGCTCCGATCCGATACCCACAGGTTGCAGACAAATGAAGTTACTACTCAGATGGGACGTTATGGTGAGTACATAGCTTCTTTGTATTTAAAATCCGTCCCTATATTTGCTCCTTTGTTGGGATTTTTATGGGATCGCTCCATCACTGTCAGTATGCGTGTGTCATGCCTCTCAACTTCTTAAAGCAAGATATCTTGGACAAAGCCGTAAGAAATGGGGGGGGTCAAAGACCCAAAAATAGGAACACCTTTTTTTTTTTTCCCCCAAACTTTAAGTTGATAGAATAATAGGTTATGCATTGGCATGAATTTTCTCGAGTATGAAGTCTGAAACTCCAATGTCTATTTTCTGACTTCAGATCTCAATGATTTGTCAGTGATTTGCCAGAAAACCACAAGTGTGTGAGAAACGGATCAAAATATGAGGAAAAATCAGGATGTTCTGCGAAAATGTGCACAGATGAGAGGTAACTCTGTGTCTGTGTCTGGCAGAGTAGCCGTTATTTCTCAAAGGTACAGGGAGTTACTGCGGAGTGGTGGAAGAGCTGCAGGTTGCTGACCCCTGATCTAGATTGATAACAAATTGAATTTTTTTTTGTGTATTGCTCTGATAAAACCTGTTTGAGCCCACTTAACTAAACCAATGTTAACTTCTTAGTTTTTCAATCCAGTGTGTCCACGGATGACAGTATGTCCTTCTTTTTTTTTTTTTTTTTTACGCTCCAGATATGGCTTCTTCATAATTTCCATCTTTTATTTTACTTTTGCTAAGGCAGCAAACAAAATCTGACGTAATTAGGGTTGGTGCATTATGGGTAAGGGTGAAGCTCAAGAGTTTTTGGCTACCACGAGCTTCAGCAATGGCTGAGTTGGATCAGAGGTATCCGATCTGAACCCATTAGTTGAGGAAGAATGAAAATGGACAACACAGATGGGACGTTATGGTAACTACCTAACTTTTTTTTTTCTGAACTTCTTTGTGATGGTACCCAAGTTCAAAGCGTTAGCACTTCACAATCAAATAGTCATCCTTCTCCCCTGCTGCAGTAGACTTTTTAGTTTACATGGGTTTTGTCTTGCCCAAGACACTGCCACCAGCCAGCTTCTAAAACTGTGACTTTTTCATTGGTCATCCCTGAGGAGGGAATATCTACAGTTAGAGTGCAAAATATTCTGTACTTTCCTGCTGGCATGAAGAAGCAGCTCACCAGCTTCACAAGAGCAGCAGCTGGTCTTTTGCCTCCTTTCTGGCAGATAGTCCCCTTTGGGGGAGAACCCTTGCACACATGAAAAGGGGATTTTTATGTTATGGTCATTTTAAGAAACTTGGTATCAACTCCAGTCTTGTTTCCTGTTTGGGACCACTATTTTAACTTTGGCTATGCTTATTGGATATAGAAATGTACAGTTTTTCCCAACTAAAGTTTTATATAAACTTTAAATGTGGGGTGATGCTTCATTTGAGCAGAGGGAAATTACCAAGGGATGTAGTGCTTTTGTTCACATTGTGACAACTATCTTGTATTTATTATGTGAGATTAAATTGTTTGCGACTGGATTCTAGTGCTCTGTTTTGGCATTTGCAGGGCATATAGTGCTTATGGTCAAGCTGTGACAAACTTGCCTGCCCTTTTATTTCTGTTGGGCTAATTTTATTTTAATGAGCTTATGACAGAATTTCATTGTGTTCACAATGTGACTGCTTTCCCACTATTAATTTCTGTCGCATTGCTTTTACTACTACAGGGTTCTGACAGGTTTTTACTGTACTACTTGTGCAACACTGTGATTTTGGGGACTTTTCTTTTTAGGGTTTGAGCGTAAGAGTGTTGCTTGTGTAGAATTTTGATAACTTTAATTCACAACAGACTTGTTTCAGTGATACTAAATGCATCCAATGTATAGCTCTTACCGACTAAGTGGGCTCAGTCTGTGCCTTATCTGAAGGTGGGTGAACCTGCAGTGATAATTTTCTTGTTCCTCAGAACTCTCACTTTTCCATTGTCTTCTGGTGTAGTTCTTTTGGCCATCATCGTCTAGGGGTCAGTCCCATCCTCTTTGGGAGTAATGTTGAGCATTTTTATCTTTTAGTGGATGATGACTTCAGCCTGTTTGCAGAAGACTTGTATAAAAGGACATAAGTCCTCAGCGTTATTTACCCCCAATTTCCTTTATGAAGTGAGTTGACTTAGACACACACACATTTTATATATATATATATATATATATATATATATATATATATATATATATATATATATATAATGTGTGTGTGTGTATGTGTATATATATATATATATATATATATATATATATATATATATATATATAATGTGTGTGTGTGTGTGTGTGTGTGTGTGTGTGTGTGTGTGTATATATATATATATATATATATATATATATATATATATATATATATATATATATAATGTGTGTGTGTGTGTGTGTGTGTGTATGTGTGTGTATATATATATATATATATATATATATATATATATATATATATATATATATATATATATATATATATATATATATATATATATACACACACACAAGAGATGGAACAGATTGATAGATGGAGAGCTACTAGGTGTCTAAGTGTCATAACAAGAGACACTTTTTTTTTTTTCACATTAATACCGATATCTTTACCATGACTAAATCTAGAGAGTGTAATGTAAAAATGGGAAATACTTTCTTATAATGTTCAATTTAGTCCTGCCCCATGTCCATTCCTTGTTGTTTTTTTGCACTTTTGTGTTTTTAAAAAATATTTATTCTTAAAATGTTTTGTAATAGTTGTGAGCTTTCATCCCTGACCTCCACTGCAAAAACATCCTACCCGGTCGAACTTTCCAGTAATCGGACAGAGAGGGTGTCACTTATAGATTTCAATAGAGAAATACCACCACCAAGCAGCATATTTTGTGCATGACATAGAATCTGTTCAGCAGGAGATGCCCGAGCCAGGAAATACAAAATGTGAACTGTTTAGTCATAGCCGTCAAGTATCAAGTGAATCGGGGACAAATCCATAAATTAATCAAGAGCAATCGGGGACACTTTTTAAAAAAAAAAATGTACATTTTTTGAAGAGACTAATGTGCTTTTCACAGAATAACAATGTGAATTAGTATAAATTTTCTGATGTAAAAATCTAGAATGCTAATTATTGTTATAAATTAAATGTAATTCATCACCTTGTTTCCAAAAGTCACTAGTTTTAGGAGGTCTTAAGAGGGACGGCTGGTTCAATAAAAATCAGGGCGGTCCCTGAAAATCAAACAGTTGAGTAGCAAGCTGTCTGCTAGCAAGCCCCCCCCCCCAAAAGTGGGGCATTTCCGATCTTATAAAAAAATAAAATAATAAACTGGGTAGATAAACAATATGCTTAATGCGGATAATTTTGAGTACAGATATGTGAAAAAGTAAATAGATATATCCTGATGTTCAGCCATGGCAAAGTTCTTAAATGTACCTGTTCTTGACACTTGCTTCTGTTTTTTTTTATTTTTGTTTTTTTTTTTTTTTTTTTTTTTAAGTGAAACTTCTTAAGGAGTGAAACTGTAACATACGTCAGACACCACCCACAGTGCCGGGCATGGTACTGCAAGTTCACTTCACAGAAAGGTTGTGCAAGTTCCCGCTCAAACTCTGCCAGTTTTACAGTTCCACCTCTGTTTCAGTAGACAAACGCATGCAGTTAAACGCAGTGATCAGAGCTGTGAATCTGCTCCGTGAAATAACTCTTGGGTTCATGCAGGCATCCGTGTAGGGTGATGACAGCACATACATAATACTAGATAGTTTCATAAAAAAATCAAGGCTTCTAAATGTATTTGCTTATATTATACTGTACCATTTGCTTTCCTTCGCACTTCTTACAGAGGTTTTACTTCTGCGCTTGGTGACCACACGCATGTTTGTTTTTGGTTTTGTAGATAGTTATCAGAATCCATGTCTGCCCTTCTCTCTCAGTTTCAGAGCAGTCATTCACAACAAACACCTCCAGTTGCTTGGGGAGCAGTGTCTTTGGGGTTAAAAATGCAGGGTCTTTGGAACAGAGAAAACAAACCTCAACACACAAACACAAGGAGATGTTGACAGAAATGCTGTCAGTTTTCTCTCTTCTGGTGCCTGGAACCTCTACAAGTGGTTACAGACATCATAGTGATGTGGTATATATACAAGCAAGGGGGAGCCATACCTTACCCTCTCTGCACACTAGCCTTGGTAGTGTGGCACATAGCTTTTCAACAGTTTCTCTCTACAGGCATTATACATTCCGTCAAAGCAAATTGTGTGGCAGACAAGTTGAAAGGAACCAGGACAGGCCCTCCCAAATAGAAACTGAATCAGGGAGTCTTCCAAGAATTGATCCAAGAGATTTGTTTGCCTCCCCTCAGTGGTCACTTTGGTGAAATTCTGCTCCTTAACTCCTTTACAAGAAGACCTGTGCTTTTTCTTTTCCTGTGACTGGAATTTTCTTGTTTCCTTTTCCGACCGTCTCACTAATATCCAATGTCATTCTGAAGATTTAGAACTCGGTAAACCCCTTTTGGCCCAGGCAACAGAGTTTCTCCCTTCTTTGGAAATGGCTAAGACCATTTCCATTAGCTTCTTCACAGACTGGATATACTAACACAAGACCAAGGGTGTATCCCAACCCTTAACTACTACAACTGACTTCCTGGATGATAGAATGATAATACCTTTTAGGTACCTTTTTTTCTGAAGATGTACAGTTGGTGTTGGAAAACTGTCTAGTTGGTGCCAGGAAAAGAACCACCACCTGTTCAGGGCTACTGTATCTTTACATTATTTGTGAGAGTTATCCTCTAGCTTGTCTTCCTCTTGTATTGAGGTTAATTTGTTTGGCATTTCACATTGTCTGCCCATGAATATCTCTTTCAATGATGTCTCATGTAAAAAAAAAGTTTTTGAAAAGGGGTGTTGCATTTGAGTCTCCTAGAAATCAGGTGGCACTTCTCTTTGGGATATTAATTTTTATGTTAGAAAAAAACGGTTAATCCATTTGCACCAGCTCATTAGTCTGACTTGAGATCCTTAAGATGGAAAATAGTTACTGTTCTTGGAGAGTCAGAGGAGTTGGTATCTGAGGTGCAAGTTCTTATGGTGCACCACCCTTACCTCATTTCTATGTTGATTGTTTCCTTGAGAACTAATACTACTTGTATGCCTAAAGTGGTATCAGAGTTCACCTTAAGCTAAGCAGTTCACCCCCCTGTCTTTCCAGAACCTAAAACTGAAGAAGAAAGGATACTACATACCTTTTTAGATGACCACCGATAACTCTGGTCCTCTGACAGAACAACATCTTTCAGGAGCTCTTATCAGTTCATTTCTTGTGAAGGTAAGTAAAAAGGACAACCTGTATCAAGCTGACTGTAACAAATGGTCGTCTCCTAGTATTACTTTTTCTTTTACACACCACGACAAAAAGTATTCCAGACAGTGTCCAGGTTCATTTCACTGGACCTTGGCTTAATTTGTGGCTTTTTTGAAAGACTTTTATTCTAAAAGTATTCTAGAAGCAGTAAACTTGGTCATCTGTGCACATTTTACAAACCACTAAACTAGATTCCTTGTGCAGCCCTATAATATGCTTTGCTTGTACCATTTTCAAGGGGCTGCTGGATACTGGATCTTCATTGTTCCTTTTCCAAGTTCGCCTAAGCTATAGTTATGTAGCCATATAGCTAAGGCTACTGCAGCAATAATCCTAATGAGCATAATTGGGTAAGTAAACAGTTTAACAATAGAAATTCGAATGACAACTGCTGCAGTACATATTCCCTCCTTCTATCCCCTTATTTTTGCATGCCTTTGTTGCAATGGTGATAACCCTTTTTCCTTTCTTAGCCCTGTCCTTTTCTGGACTTCAGTGTGTTTCAGTCTCTGCACCCATGCCTGACTTTTTGCTCAGCTAGGGCTAATTAAGTTTGGGCATGTGGAAGGTGTCTTGACAAGTTTAGAAGCTGTTTAAATTCTTAGTAAGCTGTCCATGTAGCCAAGGATACTACAGCAGTGAACATTTGAACGTATGTTAAATTTACTTGCACACCTGTATTTTTCTCATTATTGTGTGCTCAAATGATTCCTTACACTGTCTGTCTTTTTTTTACTTTTATCTACATCTTGTGGAACTTTTCTCTTTGGGCTTTTGCTGAAAAAGTGGCTTTCCACCCATTTGGACTTTCCTGGTCAATAAACCAGACAAATGCCGTTTAATGTGTAATTGAGCTGTTTTGTTTTGTTGTAGAAACGCAATGCACTGTGCGCATTGCATGCTTATATCTGCCAGATCTAATGGTTTGAGTTGGCTTCAAAAATTTGAAGTATCAAAAGTATTGCCTTTCAGACTGTCAGCCTTGATTTCAGACTAATATCTGGCAGTTTATCTTTGTCAGATTCAGTTACACTGTTCGGTTTCAGTTGGTGATGGTGGCACCTACCCATTTAATGCTAGTAATATTTTATATGTATTTCGTGTGTGCACAAATGTTGACTTTTAGATGAAATGACATAAATCCATACATGTCTAAAAACAACTTTCTGAACTCATTT
>NC_056747.1:95551708-95599208 GCF_019279795.1 Protopterus annectens
TACAAAAATCTAAATTCTCTTCGCTGTTCCAGCAAACTTCTTGGTAGCATAAGCAAGTCTTACAACATGGCTGGAGTTTCTCTGTTTTCTATCTCTGTGGGGAAAAAACTGGAGCCTACTGCCTAATGACCTAACTTTAATTTCTTCACTGCCTCTCTCTTTAAATAAAACTTCAAGACACCTCAAAACACACTGGTTATGCCCCTGTAGCAACCCTGATTAATCTTCTCCTTCACTACAAATATTTCTCCTCTTGAACCTCTACCTATTTCACATTCTTTGCAGTCGGACTCTAACTGCTTTACAGAATTCAGCATACTGATGTAATCTATCCTGCTTTAATGCTCTGAAAATCTCTATCCTGTTTAATACACTGCTAGTCTACATGCATCTCGCTGCATATTGAATTATGCTATACATATTGTCACCTCTTCTATTGTAAATACCTGCTTTACTCTAGTAATACTTCTGTAATTTTTTGTATTCTAATTACTTCCTGCTTTTTGAATAATCTTCTATTGAAATCCATTCATTATGTATTAATATTGATTTTTAACTTTTAACTGTTTTTTAATTTTTAAATGTTTAATTTCAATTTTTATTTGTTGCCACTGGAGCTTTTCTCCCCAGGCCTCTACTGAAAATGGAAATATATCCAGTTAGACTAGCCCGGTTAACAAATGTAAAATAAATAAAATACTCTTAGGGAGCACTTTCGCTGGGAAAGCCAGGATTACTCTTACTCTAAAAAGAGGCTTGGGGATTTCTTACTGCTGCCCCAACACAGGCCTTCAGCTATCCCTCCTGTATTAGACATAGTTGATGTTTCCTTTTCGGAATCTAGCTTGGCCCCTGACTCTCTACCTCCTGCTTCCAGAAAACCTGATAGATACTGCAGGGTTCCTTTTTAAAAATCCTACTGTGGATCCTGAGACCGTTTCACAGGGACCCAAGGGCATTAAGGCCACTACTGCCAAATCTCTACCCCCTCTGCTAGAGACTCCAGGGCGCTGGATAGATGGGGTAAGAAAGTCTACACTTCTGCAACTTTGGCCATTAGGGCCTTAAACTGCCAGTTTCATATGTTAAAAGTATCAGCAGCATATTATTGGATTGCTTAAACAGAAAATGGTGATTCCTGACTGTGCTGAAAATAAGGATTTTCAGGATTTAATGCATTCTGCTGAACATGTTGGAAAGCATACTTTGCAGTGTGGTTTTGATTCACTAGAGGCATCTTGCAGGGCTGCTGTCACTGGGTCTGTACTTAGAAGGTGTGCTTGGCTTAAGCAATCTTTGCCAGATCACGTTAAAGCTAAATTTCTGGATGCTCCCTTAAATCAGGACTGCCTGTTTGGCAACAAAGCAGAAGAAATTCTTAAAAAGGTAGAGGAAAAAGCTAAATCTATGCAAACTGTTAGATTTCCTACAAGTATAGCCTCCAAGATTTAGTAGGCAATGACCCTCTAAGAATTGGTCTTTTCCTGCCTCTTCCAGGCCTTCTCAGTCCAACCCCAGAACCAGCATTACACCCAGGCACCTGGGTTTTCAATATAGTTTCCCAAGGATACAGATTTCACTTCCACACGTTGCCAACCCCAAACGGTTGGCCAGATCTACAACCAAATCACTGGGCAGAGGCTCAAAAGCAAGTACTCTCTCTCAAGCATAAAGGCTATTCAACCTGTTCCAGAAGAGGAAAAGGGACAAGGTGCCCAGAAAAGACAACTCATGGCATCCTATCCTGGACCTTTCTATCTTAAACACCTTTTTGGTGATTCCAAAATTCAAGATGCTAACTCTTCACCAGTTTTTTCCTATGCTAGGGAAAAACGCCTGGTTTGCAACACTGGATTTAAAAGAAGCCTACTTGCACATCCCAATCCTGGAATCTTGCACAAGGTGCATGCAGCCGGCTTTGAAGCATAGGTGTCATCAATTCTCTGCACTGCTCTTTGGCTTATCTGCTGCGCCCAGGGTGTTCACAAAGTGCCTAGCTCTAGTCCATTGCATTTTACAGGCAAATAAATATTAAAATATACCCATACCTGGACGATTGTCTAATTCATCAAGAAAGCCAGGACATACTTTTGAATCTGGCATTTGTGCTAACTTGTCTGAGGTACACCATAAGTGAAAATAAATCACATCTGGTACCCTGTCAACAAATTTATATTCCTGGGAGTAAGCTTGAACACAACTTCACAGATGGCTTTCCTCATGCCAGAGAGACAAATTCATTTGACAGCTTACATCAAACTAATGGCCACACAAACTCTGCTATCTGCAAGGCAAATACTGCAAGCCTTGGGGTTCATGGCCTCCTGCATTCTACTAATTCCATATGCAACACTGCATATGAGGAAACTACAATGGTATCTAAAAAGCCTATGCTGTCACCATTCTCAAGATCTAGAAGCAATGATTCCTATCATACCTTACCTACGGTTAGAGTTCCTTTGGTTGGCAGAGGCCTGCCACCAAAACAAGGGACTACCATTCACTCTACCCTCTGCCACCCAAACCCTAACAGACGCATCAGACTATGCATGGGGGGCTCACCTCGCAGGGAAGTGCATTCAGGGTAAATGGAACCCAAGTTAAATGCACCTGCATATCAATCAAAAAGAAATGTTATCTGTACAGAATACTCTGGCAGCCTTGAAGGACCACATTCTTCCAGAACAATTAATGGTTAAGACTGACAACACTACTGTTATGTGGTACATAAACAAGCAGGGGGGGGGGTACCCATTCTTACCCCCTCTGCTGACTAGCCAAGGCTCTGTGGAACACAGCCTTGAGCTACAAAGTGCATCTACAGGCTCAATTCCTGCCAGGAAAACTAAATGCACTGGGAGACTAACTAAGCAGAAATCTGTTGGACTCACACGAGTGGAAACTGGAACCAAAGACTTTCATCATGTTGATAAACCAATGGGGAGCCCAGATATAGACCTTTTTGCCTCTCCCCAGAACTACCAATTGGACAAATTGTGCACAAGGACTCCCCACAAACAAGCTTGGAAAGTGGATGCTCTGTCCTTCAGCTGGAAAAAAAATCTATCTGTTTATGCCTTTCCTCCTCTGCCTCTCCTCTCCAAAGTACTACTACAGATCAAATAGGATAATCCAAGGGTGATACTGATTGCACCAGACTGACCATGCCAACACTGGTACCCCCTCTTGCGGAGTTTGTCACTGCTGGCTCCATGGTGCCTGCCTCAGACCCCTACCCTGCTGTCACAGCAGGAGAGCCAGATTCTGCATCCTCAGCTTCAAACCATGAACCTGGCAGCCTGGCTAATTACCTAATCTCTCTGTTACCATCCTTCAGTAAACAAGTGTTGGGTGTCATTTTGGAGGCAAGGAGGCCTAGTACTAGAAAATCTTATGCTAAAATATGGAAAAGATTCTGTGCCTGGAACCAAACTCAAGGGATGGGCACAGCAGCGCCCAATTTACCTGAGATTCTTCAATACTTAAATGAGATGCTTCACCAAGGGCCTTTCTTTTTCCTCCATCAAAATTCACACCTCTGGCATTTCAGCTCATTACAACACAGAACCCACCCATCTTCTCTCATCCACTGCTCAAGCAGCTCCTCAGAGGAGCCAAAAATTGAAGACCACCCAGGAGAGCCCCCAACTCCAGCCTGGGACCTTAACTTTGTATTGGAAAAACTCACTCTTCCACCTCTTGAGCCAGCTGCAAGTGCAGAGTTAAAATTCCTTTCTTGGAAAACAGCCTTCCTTTTAGCAACCACTTCAGCACAAAGGGTATCTCAATTTCAGGCCCTTATGGCAGTGGAGCCTTTCATCCTATTTCATGTGGACAGGGTGTCCCTCAGGACCAACCCCCCCTCCTTCATGCCCAAGGTGGTATCCAGTGTGACTCTTAACCAGTCCATTCATTGGCCAACTTTATTTTCTAATTCACAGAACAAAGGGGAACGGATACTACACTCCTTAGATGTGCACAGACAACTTAGATTTTACTTTTACAGGACTAAACCTCAAAGGAAATCTGAACTGCTGGTGGCATTTGTTGCAGGGGCAGAGGGGAAGGCTATTTCAAAGCAAACCATTTCTTGATGGATAGGCCATTGCGTTCATTTCTGCTATAAGCACCATGGAAAACCTATCCCACAGGGGATTAGACCCCATTCAACCAGGGCTGCATCTACCTCTGCAGCCTTTCTCCGAGGTCTCCCTACCAGGGACATCCTAGAAGTTGCTACCTGGAGTTCTATACATACTTTCACCAAGCATTCCCATTTACCAATTTTCTCTACATCCAGAGCTGACTTTGCCACTGCAGTCTTGCAGGGCCTTATAGCTGGTCCTAATGCTATCTAAATTCCTCCTCCCATCCTTAGCTTTTAGAATCTACCCAAATGTGATGACTGCAACAGTGAAACACAAAGAATGTAGTACATTTGTATACACTTACCATAAATGTAGATGTTCGAGTGTATTCACTGTTGCAGTCCTGGTTACCCTCCCTCCAGCCCCCTGATGACTTTTGGCTAAACTGCTACTCTCCTTTACTATGCTTAAAAGTTTTTTGGTGTATTTGCTTTTTTGTTGGAGGTATAACCTTGTATGTATAATTGCTTCCCATTAGGGTGGCATCTGACATCTGGGACAAGAAAAACTGATGTAATGTTGGCTGCATGCTTTATACCCCTGACTCCCTGACGTCACGGAAGATAAGACAGCAACCGACACAGGGCCCAAGACTTTGATAATCAGGCCAACGGAGGGCTACTGCAAGCTGATAACCCAAATGTGATAACTGCAACAGTGTATACACTCTAACATCTTCATTTATGGTAAGTGTACACAACAGTACTTTTCTGTCTTTCCAGAATAAGTAATTCCCTTTTAAAATGTCTGTTTATTGAAGTGGAGGCAGGCTAGATATTTGATTTTTAAAACGTTTTCACTCCAGCATCCATCAGGATCAGAAGCTGTTTTGGGGGGTTCAACTTTTTCATACTTTAACTGCTGAAGGGGAACAACAAGATGTAGCACAAGTGCAGAGATGTAGTCTGGTGCACAGAATGCTGAGTGGAACATTTTAACTTTTGATTTTGTGGTCCATTCTGTGAAGTGGTTTGTTTGCCCAACTGTTTCTGGATCTAACTTGTATGCTTTCTTTTGCAGGCAGATTTCCTGAAAGGTTTGCCAGTATATAACAAAAGTAATTTTAGCAGATTTCACTCCGATTCAGTTTGCAAAGCATCGGTGAGTAGATGCCTTTTTATTAACTTTTTTATGCAATGTTTGAGTATGGTTTTGTTTTTATGTAGGTGTCTGACCCAGAAGTAACTGCTCCAGAAAACGTTTTTTTTGGCGCATTTAACCAAAATCTGGTGCATCTAAACAGATAAATAAGCCACGTACCTGACCAGTGGTTCTGCACCATGAAATGCACATTGCCTAATTCAGGCTCTCTTAGAGTTATTGTCAAATATTCCACCTCATGAGTTAAGGGCACCACATATTTTTGTAGTGGTGCTATCTTCCAGCTTACAACTGCTTTATAGTCCACAAAAAGTCTTTGCAGAAATGTTAATAGTTTAGAACTTGTAACATTTGTGTTTTTTTCTCCTTTTGCATTGTATGAATGCAGTTGTAAACGTGATTTGTTGTCATGCAGATTTCCTCAGGACACTGTTGTGGTCTGATGGCAATTGCAGAGTTGTGGCATATTAACTGAGATGTCCTTCAAGGATGCATCTGCAGTCATAACATATGGGTTGTCCTGCCTCAGGCAGCCCTTCGGTCGGCCGGATTCCAAAGTCTGGGTCTGGCCTCGGCTGATTTCGCACTTTCCCTGACGTCAGAGCGTCTGGGGTATAAAAGCATCAGCCGACGCCATTTTCCTCAGACTTTCTTGCCGCGCGGTGCCCGAAGCAGAAGCAGTTCACACGTGCCGGTCGGTCAGCTCCTGTGATTCAGCTACCGAAGACTTCGAAAAAGCTAAGTACCCCGTTGGGGACTCTTTCTTGCCTCAGCCGATGTCAGATAAAGTAAATAATTGTTTAACTTGTGGGAAACAAATACCTCATAAGGATTTCCACTCTTACTGCCTCCCTTGCTTAGGCCCAGACCACGACGTCTCGGCCTGTTCAGCCTGTGCTTCCTTCAACCGACGAACTCTTAGACGTCGGTCGGAGTTTGCAGAGGAATTCTTTGGGGCTAATTTTGCATATAAGATGCCGTCGGAGACTCCGACATCGCATTTGGTGAAAAAACGGAAGGACAAGGACCGACACTCGTGGCCTGCGGTTTCGGCTGAAACCACGATTAGGCCTACCGCGAGTGTCTCTGTTTCGGCCGAAACAGAGTCCTCGGTACTTCCTTTAACCGAATCCACTCAACCGACCACCGCGGCCCTGGAGGCCCCGGCTGAGTCTGCTACTGAGCTACCTACTGAAAACAGTGTCCAGGAAATGTCCGACACCATTCCTTTGGACAAGTCTACTCCTGCACGTGGTGCAGCCAGACCCCCTGCTTCCATGTCCATTAAGGCTTTTTCCAGGGCTAAAGCTGCTAAACTTGCTAAAGCTTTGCCTCCCAAGACTACCTCTGAGACCTTCTTCTAGTTCTCAGATCCTCAGCCTTGCAGAGGATCTTATCTCTTTAATTAGAGGTTCTCAGCCTCACCCGGACAGGGGCTCTCAACCACCACCAGACAAAAGGCCCAGGACTGAGCCCTCTGACCAACACTCTTCAAATGAGTCTACGGATGGATCTGTGTTGTCAGATCACCAGGAGGAGGCTTATTCGGCCTACGAGGATTCTGATGCTGAAGAATCTATCCCTTCGGCCTCCCCTCCTGAAGAGTTTTCCTTTGGTGAGACACTACACTCTGAGAGAACATTTTCAATGGCAGGGTCAGGAATTTTCTGATTCTAGAAAGAGATTAAGGACCTTTTTACATTTACCTCAGCATAGGCCCTTAGCTATACCTCCTGTTTTGAATGTTATTGATGATGTGTACAATGATGCTAGTACAGCCCCTGATTCTCTCCCTCCGGCACCTGCCAAACCTGATGGATACTACAGGGTCCCGGATTCTCATCTACATCTGTACAAGGCCCATTCTGCAGACCCAGATACTATTTCTCAGGGCCCAAAAGGGGTTGCAGCTGCCACTGCCAAAAATCCTCTACCTTCTGAAAGGGAGTCCAGAGCTTTAGAGAGATGGGGAAAGAAGGTATATACTTCTGCAACTCTTTCCATGAGGGCATTAAATTGTCAATTTCATATGATACAGTACCAAGAGTATTTGTTAGATGAATTGCATGAGAAGCTTTCCTCTTCTGAACCCCTTGACCGTAAATCCCTTCAGGATCTGGTACATAACTCGCAGCAGGTTAGTAATCATTTTTTGCAGTGTGGTTATGATGCACTGGAAGCTTCATGTAAGTCAGCTATGACTGGGGCAGTTATTCGTAGGCATGCCTGGCTGAAGGAACAATCTTTACCAGACCATGTTAAAGCTCAACTCCTGGATGCTCTAATGGAAAAACAAAAATTATTTGGTTCCTCGGCTCAGGAGGTCTTAAAGAAGTTTGAAGAAAAGGCAAAATCTGTGCAAACAGTTAAGAACTTTCTGCAAGTACAACCACTGAGATTCAGCAGAAACTGGCCTACTAAGAATTGGTCCTTTCCAGACTCTGACAGATCCCAGAGGGGCAGGAACAGGCGTCCCAGAGGTAGAGGGCAAGCTAGAGGCTCCTACAGAGGCCGTCCGTGGCAGCCTACCAACCAGAGAGGTAGTGCAGGAACAGCAACAACAACTACTACACCTGGACAGACTCAATGACTTTCCTTTGATTCCGCCGACCAGGGCTTAGTTGGAAGCACCATTGGGCGGAAAGCTTTCTTTATTCTCAAAAAACTGGCATTACATTACAAGGGACACATGGACACTGCAAATAATAGACAAAGGATACAGGTTCCACTTCCACACTTTGCCAAGAAGAAACGGAATGCCAAACCTGCCACCAAATCAGAGGGCAGAGGCTTTAAAGCAGATCAACAACTTAATACAAATGAAAGCATTAGAAAAGGTACCTCTTTCAGAACAAGGCCAAGGATTTTACTCCAGATTATTCCTTGTTCCAAGAAAGAAAATCAATGGAGGCCTATTCTCGACCTGTCCGCACTGAATACTTACCTCATTGTGCCAAAATTCAAGATGCTGACCCTACAGCAACTTCTTCCCATGCTGGGCAAGGAGTCTTGGCTGGTGACTCTAGATCTCAAGGAGGCATACCTGCATGTCCCTATTCGACAAAGTTGCAGAAGACACCTCCGATTTCTTGCAGGATCAGAGCATTATCAATTCTCAGCATTGCCCTTTGGCTTGTCTACTGCGCCCAGAGTATTCACGAAATGCCTGGCATCAGTAATTGCACACTGCAAACTTCAGGGGATTCAAATCTACCCATATCTGGACGACTGCCTTATACAAGCGGACAACAAGAAAAATTTGATAAAGGACTTGGACTATGCCATCCACCTATTGCAGGCCTTGGGATACACAGTCAACATCCAAAAATCAAGACTTGTTCCATCCCAGAGGATAACCTTTTTGGGTGCAGATCTAGACACAACCACCCAAATGGCCTTTCTCACAGAAGAAAAACAAAAACAACTTCCGGATTACTTCATGAGTCTGACAAGACTAACTCAGCTAACTGCAAGGAAATTCCTGCAGGCCCTGGGTTACATGGCATCCTGCATAATTCTGATTCCACAAGCCAGGCTGCATATGAGAAAATTACAATGGTACCTAAGGAGTGTATGGTCTCAGCACAGTCACAGTTTGGAAACTTTGATACCAATCATTCCTTGCCTTCAAAAGGAATTCCTGTGACGGGCTCAAGCCTGCCAGTCCAACAGAGGGTTGCCTTTCAACAAACCATCACCACGGACACTTCAGACCGAGGATGGGGAGCACACATGGAGAGCAAATGTATCCAAGGCCTATGGTCTCAAGGGCAGCTGCGCATGCACATAAACCAAAAGGAAATGCTGGCAGTGATACACGCAATCGAGGCCTTCATACCTTTCCTCCATCAAGGCCACCTGTTAATAAGGACAGACAACACCACAGTCATGTGGTACATAAACAAGCAAGGCATTCCTACCCTCTATGCAGGCTGGCCATGAATCTATGGGAACTATGCTTGAAACTCAATATCCAACTACAGTCCCAGTTCGTGCCAGGGAAAGAAAATGCACTGGTAGACAGCTTAAGCAGAACTACCACGGATGCACACGAATGGATGCTGCACCCAGACCTCTTTCTACTCTTAACACAAGCATAGTGAAAGCCGGAGATAGATCTGTTCGCCTCGCCCCACAACATCAACTGAAGACATTCTGCTCAAGGACATACCACCCACAAGCTTGGAGGGTGGACTCTCTCTCTTTCAGCTGGAAAGCTCTAAAAGTCTATGCCTTCCCACCTCTCCCATTAATGTCCAAGGTTTTACTGAAGATCAGGGCAGAACAGCCAAGAGTGATTCTGATAGCGCCAGACTGGCCAAGGCAGCACTGGTACCCACTATTGAGGAGCATGTCACAGACGAAACCATGGCCTCTCCCCCTATGGCCACTTCTTCTGACGCAGAACAATTTCAAGATCATGCATCCCAACTTGAAAACATTGCAGCTAACTGCCTGGAAAATTCCATAAACCCCCCTCAAAATAACTTATCACAGAGAGTAAAGGACATTATTATGGAAGCTACGGCCTTCCACAAGGAAGACATACTCAGCAAAATGGAAAAGATTTCTCATTTGGAACACAACAAAAGGCTTAGATGTGACCGTGGCGAGCATGGCACATATTATGGAATACTTAGCAGAATTGTTCCACAATGGCCTGTCCTATTCTTCCATTAAGATTCATGCCTCAGCAATTTCAGCAGAATACAATGTTGATCCACCTATCTTCTCGCATCCTCTCCTCAGGCAGTTTCTGAGAGGAATCAAAAACATCAATCTTCCAAGGAAACCCCCTTTACCTACTTGGGATCTCAACTTTGTGCTGGAGAAGCTAACACTTCCTCCCTTTGAACCAGCAGCATCGGTGGACCTACAGTTTCTGTCTTGGAAAACTGCATTCCTTCTGGCCATAACTTCAGCAAGAAGAGTATCTGAGTTACAAGCTTTAATGGCAGTACAGCCATTTCTTATCTTCCATCAGGACAGAGTTTCATTGAGAACCAATCCTACTTTTATGGCAAAGGTGATATCTAGGGTATCCTTGAACCAAGCTATTCACTTGCCTACATTCTTCCCAAATCCACAAAATAAAGGGGAAAAACTTCTACACACCCTGGATATACACAAGACAACTACGCTACTACTTGGACAGAACTAAAAGTTACAGAAAGACTGACCAATTCCTTGTAGCATATGCTGCCGGGGTGCAAGGAAAAACAATTTCCAAACAGACAATTTCAAAGTGGATAGGAAATTGCATTCGATTTTGTTACTCCTTTCATGGAAAGATGGTTCCTGCAAACATTAGGCCTCATTCACGAGGGCCACAGCCACCACTACAGCCTTCCTAAGAGGGGTGGCTACCAAGGACATTTCAGAAGCTGCTACATGGAGCTCCGTGCATACATTTGCCAAACATTACAATTTACCTTTATACTCCAGATCCAGAGCAGGTTTTGCTACAGCAGTCCTGCAGGGTATCTTAACTACACCATCCTTTTCTTGGTACCTCCTCCCCCAGATTGGCTATGGTATTCTACCCATATGTTATGACTGCAGATGCATTCTTGAAGGACATAGTACAGTTTTGTACCTACCATAAATGTAGATGTCCGATAGGTATGCATCTGCAGTCAGGTTTACCCTCCCTCCTTCCCCTCTGTGGTATTCCTAGGGTGCTTACCCCTCCATTAGCTAGTTGGGGGATCTATTATGGTGTATTTGTTTGTATATATATGTATATATTTTGGAAAATGTTTGGAATTTATTGCATTCCTCCAAATTTGGCCTTCCTAGAGGGCACCTGGCATCTGGGGCAAGAAACACTGAGGAAATAGGCGTCGGCTGATGCTTTTATACCCCAGACGCTCTGACGTCGGGGAAAGTGCGACATCAGCCGAGGCCAGACCCAGACTTTGGAATCCGGCCGACCGAAGGGCTGCCTGAGGCAGGACAACCCATATGTTATGACTGCAGATGCATACCTATCAGACATCTACATTTATGGTAGGTACAAAACTGTACTTTATGAGTTTTCAAAGTCTGGATCTATTAAGGAAATTCAGTTTTTGTTGATGATTAGAACTCTTGTAGTTTTACTAAAAGACTTTCTCAGATTTTCAAGGTCCCAGACTGTTGAGTCCTTTTCTTTGATGCTAGGTCCTCCTTGCTCCCAAACTTTTGTCGATGTGATGAATTTTCTTTTGATTTGTAACTATCTTTTAAAGCAGGTTTAGCTTTGTATTGTTTTGATGTCCTTCAAGGATGCATCTGCAGTCCTAACAAATGGGTTGTCCTGCCTCAGGCAGCCCTTCGGTCGGCCGGATTCCAAAGTCTGGGTCTGGCCTCGGCTGATGTCGCACTTCACCCGACGTCATAGCTGCAGTTCAGCGGGTATAAAGGCATCAGCCGACGCCATTTTCCCCAGTCTTTCTTGCCGCGTGGCGCCCGAAGCAGAAGCTGTTCGCAAGTGCCGGTCGGTCAGAACCAGAGATTGCTACTACCGAAGACTTCTAAAAAGCTAAATACCCCGTTGGGGACTCTTTCTTGCCTCAGCCGATGTCCGAAAAAGTGAATAACTGTTTAACTTGTGGGAAACAAATACCTCATAAAGATTTCCACTCTTACTGCCTACCTTGTTTAGGCCCAGACCACGACGTAGCAGCTTGCCTAGCCTGTGCTTCCTTCAACCGACGGACACTTAGACGTTGGTCGGAGTTTGCAGAGGAGTTTTTCGGCTCCACTTTCGCTTATATCATGCCGTCGGAGACTCCGACTTCACATTTAGCTAAAAAGCGTAAGGAAAAGGACAGACACTCGCGGTCCGCGGTTTCGGCCGAAACCGCGGTTAAGCCAACCGCGAGTGTCTCTGTTTCGGCTGAAACCGAGTCCGCGGTTCTTCCTTCGGCCGAAAGCATGCCTCCTTCTACCGAGGCCTCTACCAGCATGGCTGAATCTGCTACGGAAAATCCACCAGCTCTTACAGTTTCTCAGGATTTATCAGATACTATCCCCTTAGATGTATCTACTCCTGCACGTGGAGCTGCTAGGCCCCCTGCATCCATGTCAATTAAGGCTTTTGCCAGGGCTAAAGCAGCAAAATCAACCAAGACAGTGCCTGCTAAAGCCCCCTCTCACAGGCCTAGTTCTAGTACTCAAATGCTTAGTCTAGCAGAGGATCTCATTTCTTTGATCAGGGGATCCCAGCCTCACCCTAACAGGGCCTCTCACCCCCCTCCAGAGAAGAGGCCTAGAACAGAGCCCCCTGAGCCAGTTTCTACAGGTTACTCCTCTGATGATTCAGAAAATACAAACCCTCCAGAAGGCCCTTATTCTCCATATGAGGACTCTGATGCAGAAGACTCCATTCCTTCTGCCTCTCCTCCTGAGGAATTTTCTTTTGGGGAAACCTTGCATGCTATGAGGGAACAATTTCAATGGCAGGGCCAGGATTTTTCGGACTCTAGGAAAAGGCTTAGGACCTTTTTGCATTTGCCACAGCATAGGCCTTTAGCCATTCCTCCAGTACTTACAGTTGTGGATGATGCATTTAATGATGCTTGTACTGCTCCTGATACACTTCCTCCGGCCCCTGCTAAGCCCGACAGATACTACAGGGTTCCGGACACACATTATCACTTGTATAAGGCTCCTTTTGCAGATCCTGAAACTATTTCACAGGGCCCTAAGGCTGTAGCAGCTTCCTCTGCCAAAAACCCCCTCCCCTCTGAAAGGGAATCTAGGGCCTTAGAGAGATGGGGTAAAAAAGTTTATACTTCTGCTACTCTTTCGGCTAGGGCCTTAAACTGTCAATTCCACATGATTCAGTATCAGGAATTTATGTTAGATCAGTTAACTAAAAAACTGTCCTCGCCTGTACCTTTAGACCGAAAGTCTCTTCAGGAAATGGTACATAACATTCAGCAGGTCAGTAATCATTCCTTAAAATGCGGCTATGATGCACTGGAGGCTTCCTTTAGATCAGCTGTGACTGGTACAGTGATCAGAAGGCATGCATGGTTAAAAGAGCAGTCCTTACCAGACCATGTCAATAGGTTCATAGGTTCAATACTAGGCTATCTGCCCAAGGGCATTTATAAGCCTAGCCCATAGTTATGTGGCTTTCGCCACCCCTTTAGTTTGAATAAAAACTATGCCTATCATTTTTCTGTGCCTCTGTCAAGCAGTGACACTGAAGTAATCCCTGGGGTATATCTGCGATCTCCCATCCATTGGTCAAGATTCCTCTTGAACAAGGCCAGCGAGGTGCTCTGCCTCACATGTACCGGGATTTTGTTCCACAGCATAGGGAGTCTCTGGGTGATGAATCTGTCCCTCCAGCACGTTCTATTTATAACAGTGTCAAGGTTTAAGTCTCCGCCCTTGTGGTTCTGAGGGATCTAGATTTTTGAGGTGAAGCATATTCATCAAATCTGGGTTTGACATGGCCTTATATGTCAGGCACAGGTCACCTCTGAGCAAGCGGTATGAGACTGAATAAAGCTGGAGTTCTTTCAGTCGGGCAGCATAAGACATATTTTGAGACCCTTTATCCTTTTGGTGAGGAACTTTTGGGGCCTTTCAAGCTGCATCAGGTGTCTGGTCAGATACATTCCGAGCGGGCATTGTACTCAATCATAGGTCTAATGAGTGATGAGTACAGGGGCGATGACCTCCCTTGATCTAGATGTGAATCCCTTCATGATCAGGTGGGCGATATAGAAGGTTTTCCTAACTACTTTAGCAACATGAGTGTCAAGCGAAGACTACTGTCAACTTGGGTCCCCAGATCCTGATGACTTTTCTGTGCTCAGTGGATTGTCACCTATATGGTAGCTAGGGGTAACCTTGTTTTCCCGAAGGGTATGACTATGCATTTTTGGCGTTTAACTTCAGGCCATGGCTCTGGCACCAGTTATCCGTTTCTGTGAGGCCCTTCTGGAGGATATCTGTGTCAGATGTGTTTTCGACTATGGCCCAGTTTGCAGTCATCTGCAAACTTTGTCAGCCATAACCCTCCTGTGTTTGCTTGTACTTCAGAAAAGTAGATGCCGAACAAGAGTGGACCCAGGACTGAGCCCTGTGGGACACCACTTGTGACAGGCTTTGAGTCTGACATGGCTCCAGCAACTCTGACCCTGTGGGTTCTGTCGCTTAGCCAGTTTGCAACCCATCTTGTGATGTATGGGTTTACATTCAAGCTGATGAGTTTTTCGATGATACCTGAGTGGGGTATTGTGTGAAGGCCTTTGCCAGGTCGAGGTAGGCTGTATGGACTGCCTTTCCCTCATCAATGGCCTTGGTGACTGTCTCGAAAAAGTCAACCAAGTTTAAGAGGCAGGATCTGCCTTTGACAAAGCCAAACTGGGTTGGATCCAAAGTCTGCAAGTTCCCAATGTCTTTATTTATGAGTTCCATTATGATCCTCTCCATGGCTTTGCAGATAAGGCTTGTCAAGCTAATGGGCGGTAATTTCCAGGGTCTGTGGAGGCACCGCCTTATGAAGTGGGACCACAGTGGCGTCGCCACTCCTTGGAGTGCGTATCCTGAGGTGAGGCTAAGATTAAACAGCTGTCCTAACTGTGGGTTTAATTCCTCGTTGAGTTCATGAAGCACACAGCCGGGGACACCATCCGGTCCCATGGATGCTGTGTTTTTTGCCTTAGTGAGGGCAGTTCTCACCTGGGCGTTGGAGATGTTTGGGGGGCTACAATCCTCTGGAATAGATATCTCTCCTTTTGGGGGGGAGGGGGGAGGAGAAGTTTGCACTGAACCTGTCAGCCAGTATGTTAGCAATGTGTGTAGGTTCAGTAATTTTCACATCATTTTGAACTAATTCTGAGCATATCTGGGAGTTTCCTCCTAGGTTTCTAACATAGCTAAAGAAGGCCTTATGATTGTCTTTAGAGTCCTTGGCGATTTTTCTCTCAAAATTTGCCTTGGATGATTTTATGAGAGCTCTTAGTTTTTTACTTATAATGATCAATTCCACATGATTCAGTGTCAGGAATTTGTTAGATCAGTTAACTATAAAACTGTCCTCGCCTGAACCTTTAGACCGAAAGTCTCTTCAGGAAATGGTACATAACATTCAGCAGGTCAGTAATCATTCCTTAAAATGCGGCTATGATGCACTGGAGGCTTCCTTTAGATCAGCTATGACTGGTACAGTGATCAGAAGGCATGCATGGTTAAAAGAGCAGTCCTAACCAGACCATGTAAAATCAAAGCTCCTAGATGCTCCCATGGATAAACACAATTTGTTTGGTTCCCCCGCGCAGCAAGTGCTGAAGAAGGTGGAAGAGAAAGCAAAATCTGTCCAGACAGTCAAGGATTTCTTACAGGTCCAGCCTCTAAGGTTTAGTAGGAACTGGCCTTCCAAGAATTGGTCCTTTCCAGACACCACCAGAGCACAGAGAGGCAGGAATAGGCGCCCAAGAGGCAGAGGTCAATCCAGAGGTGCCTACAGGGGACGTCAGTGGCAGCCTAACAATCAGCGAAGTACTGCCACAGATCCAGCCACTACCACTTCCACAGGACAATCACAGTGATTTGGCTCTGAAACCGCCTACCAGGGAACAACTGGAAGCACCCTTAGGCGGAAAGCTAGCCTTATTTTCAGTAAACTGGCATTACATTACAGGAGACAAATGGATTTTACAGACAATAGACAAAGGTTACAGGTTTCACTTCCATACTCTACCAAGGAAGAGAGGAATGCCAAACCTACCTCCAAATCAAAGGACAAACGCTCTACAACAAATAGACCACTTACTAAGGATGAGAGCTATAGAAAAGGTACCGCCTATGGAACAAGGGCAAGGATTTTACTCCAGACTTTTCCTGGTGCCAAGAAAGGAAAACCAATGGAGACCAATACTCGACCTGTCCGCTCTGAACACATATCTCATTGTTCCAAAATTCAAGATGCTGACCCTACAGCAGCTTCTTCCCATGCTGGGCAAGGAGTCTTGGCTGGTAACTCTAGATCTCAAGGAGGCATACCTGCACGTCCCCATACGACCAAATTGCAGAAGATACCTCAGATTTCTTGCAGGATCAGAGCATTATCAATTCTCAGCATTGCCTTTTGGCTTATCTACTGCGCCCAGAGTATTCACGAAATGCCTGGCATCAGTAATTGCTCATTGCAGGCTTCAGGGAATTCAAATTTACCCTTACCTGGACGACTGCCTGTTGCAAGCGGACAACAAAAACAAACTAACAAAAGATTTGAAAAAGGCCATTCATCTACTGCAAGCCCTGGGATACACAGTCGATATAAAAAAGTCAAGGCTGATACCATCCCAAAGGATAACCTTCTTGGGTGCAGAACTGGACACATCAAATCAAATGGCATCCCTCACAGTAGAAAAGCAGAAGCACCTTCCACTCTATTTCATGGCATTAACAACGCAGAACCAGCTTACAGCAAGGAAAGTCCTGCAAGCCCTGGGTTACATGGCATCCTGCATAATATTGATCCCACATGCCAGACTACACATGAGGAAGTTGCAATGGTACCTAAGGAATTTATGGTCTCAGCACAAGCACAGCCTAGAAACCCAAATTCCAATAATTCCATGCCTGAAGCAAGAATTCCGATGGTGGGCTCAGGCCTGTCAATTGACCAAAGGACTGCCCTTCCACAGCCCTCAACCAAGCCAGACTATCACCACTGACGCCTCGGACCTCGGTTGGGGGGCACACATGCTGGACAAGTGCATACAAGGCTTATGGACTCAAGACCAGCTGAACCTACACATAAATCAAAAAGAGATGCTGGCAGTAAAACTGGCAATTCAGACAGTTTCTTCAACATGGTCAATTGCTGATAAGGACGGACAACACCACAGTTATGTGGTATATCAACAAACAGGGAGGCACACATTCATATCCTCTATGCCGGATGGCAGTGGACCTCTGGAATGTGGCCCTGAGCCTCAACATTCAGCTCCAGGCAATATTTGTGCCAGGAAAAGAAAATATACTTGCAGACATCTTAAGCAGAACTACCACGGATGCCCACGAATGGATGCTGCATCCAGACATCTTCAAATCCATTACAAGGAAATGGGGACTACCAAAAATAGACTTATTCGCATCCCCACACAACCACCAATTGAAAAAATTCTGCACAAGGACATACCACCCACTTGCTTGGAAGGTGGACTCCCTATCTTTCAGTTGGGAAAACCTGACAGCATATGCATTCCCACCTTTTCCTTTGATGCACAAGGTGCTATTGAAGATCAAAGAAGACCACCCAAGGATCATCCTGATAGCTCCAGATTGGCCGAGGCAGCATTGGTACCCATTACTGAGGAGTATGTCTCGGGAACGCGCATGGCCTCTACCCCTAGTTCCTTTACTGCTAACACAGAACAACTTCAAAACCCTGCATCCAAACTTGAAAACACTGCAGCTAGCTGCTTGGAACATTGCATAAGACAAAATAACCCAGATTTATCTCAAAGGGTTAAAGACATTATCTTGGAGGCTCGCAGACCCTCAACAATGAAAACTTATTCAGCAAAATGGAAAAGATATCTCATTTGGAGTGCAGCAAAAGGAGAAAATGTATCACTGGTAAACATAGCTAACATCCTGGAATACTTGGCAGAGCTTTTCCACAATGGCCTGTCCTACTCTTCCATTAAGATTCATGCGTCAGCTATTTCAGCAGAATACAACATGGATCCTCCAGTCTTCTCTCATCCTCTACTCAGGCAGTTTCTGAGAGGAATTAAAAATGTAAAACCACCAAGGAAGCCACCATTGCCTACATGGGACTTGAACTTTGTGCTAGAAAAGTTGACACCCCCCCTTTTGAACCAGCAGCAACAGCAGAATTACAGTACTTATCATGGAAAACTGCTTTCCTGCTTGCAATCACTTCAGCAAGAAGGGTCTCAGAATTACAGGCATTAATGGCAGTACAGCCCTTCCTTATCTTCCATCAGGATAGTGTCCATGAGAACTAATCCTACTTTTATGCCAAAGGTGGTCTCCAGGGTATCTTTAAACCAAGCAATCCACCTACCTACATTCTTCCCCAACCCACAGAACAGGGGAGAAAGACTACTACATACCTTGGATGTGCATAGGCAATTGCGCTACTACCTGGACAGAACCAAGAACAATAGAAAAACTGACCAGCTTCTGGTAGCATATGCAACAGGAATGGAAGGAAAAGCAATTTCAAAACAGACAATCTCAAAATGGATAGGAAATTGCATTAGATTTTGTTACTCTTATCATGGAAAGACAACTCCAGAAAACATCAGACCTCACTCCACAAGGGCTACAGCCACTACTACAGCTTTTTTACGAGGAGTGGCTACCAAAGACATTTTAGAGGCTGCTACTTGGAGCTCCGTGCATACATTTGCCAAGCATTACAATCTACCCTTATACTCCAGATCCCGAGCAGGTTTTGCCACTGCTGTTTTGCAAGGGATCTTAACTACACCATAATCTTGTTAGTACCTCCTCCCCCAGTTTGGCTATGGTATTCTACCCATTTGTTAGGACTGCAGATGCATCCTTGAAGGACATGGTACAGTTTTGTACCTACCATAAATGTAGATGTCCGAGAGGTATGCATTCTTTTCCCTTTAGTGGTTTGCCAGTTTGGCATTTTCCCAGTTTGGTGACTTTTTGTCTTGGTCCTGTACCTTATAGTTTCATCCTTTGCTGCTTTTGACTAGCAAGTTGCTTAGTAGGCCCCTTGGGCTGCGGTTCTGGTTTCATTGTGCTAGTGCCTTCAGAATGTCCAGGATGCTCATTAAAAAGGGTTTTTTTTTTTTTTTTTTTTTTTTTATTTGGAGAGCATTGGTTTTTGGGTTCCTGTTATGTTTCCTGCCTTTCCAGCCTGAGGGGTGCTGTTTCCTTCCCTTCCTCTCCTATGCTTTTCAGTCTTTTTTCTTTGGAATTTTGGAGGAATTTTTCTGGGTTATGGTAGCTAGCAGGTTAACTTGATCCTCCTCTTGCTGCACCTTTGGAAAGGTGTGGAGTTGTTTGCTGTGTAGTTGAACAGTGCTTCCAAATCCATGTATTCTGCTTCATACATACCAGAGTTCCAAGTATCTTTAATATTTTCATTGGGGGGGGGGGGGTTCTGTGCAGATGCCAGCGTCCCTGGTGTTGGCCCATACCCGGTCTTCGCTGACTGGTTCCTGTCATCTCAGGTGGCCAACCATGATGTTGTTTAGGCATACTTGGTTGCCCATTATGGTCTTTGGTATGAATTTGGAATGGATGCTGCTGTCTGCAGTTTAGACCCATTTATATAAAGCCACCACAAGGCTTAGTTTAGTTTTGGCTAAGCAGTTTAGAGCCATTGTAGGCCCCCCCCCCACCAGCTTTTAGCTGCAACAGTGCTAGCCATGCAAGCACTGGTCTTCCTTCTGTTAAAGGACCATAGAACATGCTACTTGTGTCCTGTATTCTTTTAGTGAGGAACCTCTGTGGACGTTCCAGTTTTTATGCCTGGTTAGGTACATACCAAAGGGTGCATTATACTCCATGATAGGTCTGATGAATGCTGACCTGTGGAGAGATAGGTATGTATCTTGGAGACTACCCTGTCTGTGGAACAGGCGAAGCAGAGATCCTCCTTAACCCAATTCAAGTGCAACTTGGACAATTGGATGGGAAACCGGAAATTCATCCCTGATTTGGCAGCTATGTCTCTAATACAAACAAGTGATCTCTAAATGGTTCATCTCTCAGGCTCATGCTTACAATTATCAAGGGTATCGGAACTTGTCAGAGATTTGGGATGCATGACTAGGCTTAAAAAGGCCCTTGTGGTCATTAGCCTAGTAAACACCTATGAACCAAGCCCAGACTTTTGTGCCTGTGAGTTGCAAGATATTTAAGGAGATGGTCTTATTTCTTCTGCTGGCTAACAGATTGTGAATTTCTTCTCCAGAACTGTCATAGTCTATGAAGCTATCCTCTTCTGATTCAAGAGTCGTTGGAGCATCACCCAACGGAAACCTTTTCTGTTTATTTAGTTCTCGCATTGGTAGAGGTGGTGTCTTTTGAAGGCATCATTTCCTTTTCCCCTTTATTCAGGAGATTCATACCGTGATGAATTACTCCGATATTGTAGAAGAGTAGTAGTCAACCCCAGAGATACCTTGCTTTTCCTGGTTCCTAACATGGCAGATGGTTTGTAATTATTGTAGCCTTTCTGTTGGTTTGCTTATTGTCAGAATCATGGCAGATGGTTTGTAATTATTGTAGCCTTTCTGTTGGTTTGCTTATTGTCAGAATTGCTGGAAGCATACAGGAACTTGCCATTACATTTAAGTCCTGTTCTTCAGTTATAGTTTTGCCACAAGGAGGGTGACGGTTGTCCAAGTCCCATCTCCTGCCAAGGTAGTTGAGAGTCTTCCATCTTTATGGATCATTTAGTTTCTGGCTCCATCCCATGTTGTCTTTGTGTATGCACTTTGGGTGCAGGGATGTCATTAGTCCCTTGCAGACCTTGGATTGTTCGGCTCGTTTGATTATGGTGAAGGTGGATTGTTTATGACCCTTGGGGAGTTGTACTAAGGCATTGATTGTATCTTGGCCAGTGACTAGGCTTTCTGGTGAGTGCATGATGTAATTTGTAGTTTTTTTTCCCCAGTTAAGGGTGTGTGGCATATCGTTGTTTGTAGACTGCCTAGTCCCTGCCCTTTACCTGTTGGTTTATTCCAAGCTAGTTGTTATGCTGATAATTCTATCTCATCAGCCATGCCCACCCTGGATCTGTGGGCTTCGACATTTGTTGAACGGCTGACACATCTCCCACATTTTGGGCATGAGGCATACCCCTTCTCCATTTAGGGTGTTTCTGTTCAGTCCTTTGGGAGACTGTTAATTTTTGGCCATCAGTGCATTCTTCTCTCACCCTTGGTTCTCTCTTGTGGGGTATCGTGTTGTGTGTTCATTTCTGCGCACTGACTTTGTCAGTGTGGTCCATTGTTGTCAGTGTGGTCCATTGTTGATGGTGCTGTTTTTTGGCACGAATTTCCTGATGTACAAAAGTTTGTGTTAGCCCACCACTTTTCTTCAGGTTATGGCAACAGGTCTGTAGTGGATGTGTGTTAGGATAGTTCTGCTTAGGGGGTGTGGAGCCCCCCCCCCCCACTGTGATCGTCCGTATCATTCTCATCCATATCAACACTACCCACCATTATCCATATCAACATCACTCATCAGCCATGTCATCATCACTCATCAATCCACTTTTTCCCCCATTTTCTACATGGGATCAGGATGATGTGTAAATTGTTGCCATTTCTCTGTATTCTGCAACTTTTCTTAGTCCATTCATCTATCCCTTTGCTGGATGCTCTCCTTTCCTTTCTTCTTATCTGTTCCTAAACTTCTTTATACGATTGTCATCTGCTTTCCTGCACATGTGCCTGAACCACCATATTCTGTTCTCTCTGACCTTCTCTGCAGTTGTAGCTACCTGGGCTTTTGTCCTTATTTCTTCATCTGTCCCACAGTGTGTGTTTTACCACATGACTCCAGCACTTCATCTGCATCACCTATTGCTTCCTCAGCTGCTCTTCCTTCACTGCGTTTTTCTGTACCGTACAATAGTGTCGCATTTTATACACCTTACTTTTCATCTTCTTTGACGTTTGTTATATTTTACCCCTGACAGGAAAAGGCGCAGAAATTTAGGAAATGCAATAACGTTCCAAAAGACCAAGTTATTTGGAGTTTGTTTTGCTTAAAACAAGTAAACAATTTCCTAATCATCATCTTCTTTCGGCTGTTCCCCATTAGGGGTCGCCACAGCGGATCATCTGTTTCCATTTCTTCCTGTCCTCCTGCATCTTGCTTCTGTCACACCAACCACCCTGCATGTCCTCTCACTACATCCATAAACCTTATCTTGGCCTTGCTCTTTTCCTGTTACTTGGTAGCTTCATCCTTGGCATCTTTTTCCCAATATACTCTGCATCCCTCCTCAGCACATGTCCAAACCAACGTAATCTTGCCTCTCTGGCTTTGTCTCCAAATCTTCCAACCTGGGCTGACTCTCTAATATACTTCCTAATCCTGTCCACCCTCGTCACACCCAGTGCAGATCTGAACATCTTTAACTCTGCCACATCCAGCTCAAACTCCTGCCTTTTTGTCAATGCCACTGTCTCCAACCCATATAGCATAAGCTGGTCTCACTACCCTCTTGTAGACCTTCCCTTTCACTCTTACTGGTACTCGTCTGTCACAAATCACTCTTGACACTCTTCTCCACCCACTCCATCCTGCCTGTACTCTCTTCCACACTCACCATTACTCTGAACTATTGATCCCAAGTATTTAAACTCCTCCACCTTCGCCACCTCTTCTCCTTGCATCCTCACCATTCCTCTATTCTTCCTCTCATTCACACACACATATTCTGTCTTAGTCCTGCTGACCTTCATTCCTCTTCTCTGTAGAGCATATCTCCATCTCTCGAGGGTCTCCTCCACCTGTTCCCTACTCTCACTACAGTTCACAATGTTATCTGCAAACATCATAGTCCACGGGGACTCCTGTCTGATATAGTCTGTCAACCTGTCCATCACCATTTTTAGCATTCTTAATTTAAGAATTTCCATTTAAAAAGTGAGATTCCTGCATTAGAATGTCATACTTCACATTCAGCAGAGAAGGAGCAACCACAGAATATCAGGTTTATACTACAAAAGTCATAGGTTTACAGTGGAAGCAACAACAGTAGTATGATGATGTGGACTGCTGAGGTATGGGTTTCTCTGCAAACAAAATGCCTCATACTAGGGCTGTAATTGACTCTACTGCTTCTATGGGAAGACGTTTTCTTAAATTTGCTGACAATTTGCTGTCACAGAAAAAAAAGGCTACTGCTGTGCTACAAGAGTTACACATAAGCCAACAGGTCTACAATCTGTGTCACTAGGGCCACATGTTTATTGCTAGGTATAATCAATCTGTGTCACTAGGGCCACATGTTTATTGCTAGGTATAATCTCTACAGTGTTAACACATAAATATTTAAAATGTGTACATAATTAGCATCAGCAAGAATAGTTTTGTTGCTCTTTTGATGTCCTTCCATGTCACTGTTGCATTATTCATTAGAATAGGGATTCCCTGCCAAGGGTGGCCCAACGTCCATCCAGTATACCATAGCCTTTAGGTTGCTTTAAGGTACTCCATACGTAACTCGTATGCTCCTCGTGTAGCATAGGACATAAAGTTGATGTCATATCACCCACAGAACTTCTTTGTCCGAATGCCATTTCTTGATCATCATTCTACATGCCTATGCCATTGCTGGTTCGCCAAGCCGTTGCAGATAAGTGCACTATTGGGGTTTTTGTGTATCTTGGCCTTTCTTTTAATTTTTGTTGCTTGTGGGGTGTCATGTCATCCAAGAAGGGTAAATGCCAGTGTGGGAAACAAATTCACCATGAAGACCATCGCAAGCAGTGCTTGTTTTGCCTGTGTGCTGCCCACAACCATAAGTCCTGCTCAGTCTGTCAGGCTTTTGTTCCCAAGACCCTCTGTAGTAGGCTTTCTTCTTTGGCTTTGTATCTAGAGAATCGGCATCTTGAGCTCTCAACTAAAGACACAGTGGAAGGAACTTCCCGCTTTGAGGGGAACCATCTTTGAAGAAGGCCAAGAAATCTAGGACGTCTCTCCTAAGGCGAGTGAAAGGCTGGAGGTTTGCCCAGCTTTGCCGTTGGATTCTTTGGTTCTAACTGTTTTGGAGGCTGGCGGTGATCTGACACTCTGGCACATCCTTGGGGACCTTGCAGATGTCTGCACCAGATGTTCCGGGGAACCACGGCTAATTATTTCTGAGGGGCCTAGGAGTGTCCCTCAAATTTTAGTCAAAGATGTCCCTACTACCATTCTTGAATACTGTCTGGGGTCAGAGCCTTCTACATTTCATAAAGTGGTCATCCCCTTAAAGTAAAAGCAGAAAACTAAACGCATTACTCCAGCTTCTAAGGGGCCACAGAGTGAATGGCAAAACTTCACTCTGGCGGGGGGTTGTTTAATGCTTTCATGGCTTTAAAACCTCGTCGAGGTGTTTGTTCCAGCTCCCCCTTAAAAAGACCTAGGGAACAGGATTCCTGTGAGGAGACGGCGGATTCAGATGTGCAATCCCTTGCCTATTCCTCTGATTCCCACTCCTTTAGATTATGGGTCTGAGGAAGAAGAATCTACTACTCCTGATGCTCCTTTTGATGATTTTGTTTTTGGGGGACAGTTTCTAGAATGGAGTTTTTTTAAATGGTATTGTACTCTGATTTCTGAAATAACAGAAAAGGTGCTTCAAAGGCTCCCGACTCCCAGCCCTCTGCCCCCAAGAAACCTGATGGGTTTTTATAGGGTGCCAGAGGACTGTAAATTTCTATAACCCCTCAGTGGTGTCTGTGGCTTCTGACAAACAATCTCAGTTGCTACCCTCTCCTAAGTTATTGCCTTCTGGTAAAGATAGCAGAACCATGAAAAGGTTGGGAAAAAAGTTTATACCTTTGCTATTTTAACTTTTAGGGCAGTCGGTTATCAGACCCATATGTCCAGGTACATGCTTGCTCTTCTTTCCCAGGCCTGTCAGGTAATTTCTGATCTTCAGAGTCTGAAGGGAAGACTTCTGCTCTTTCACTATTAGGGATTTCCTCCCAGGTGGCTCATCATTCCATCAAGTTTAGTTATGATGCAGAAGATGCTTCCTCTAGGGCTGCTGCTTTTGGGTCTGTGATGAGAGATTCTTGGCTTCGGCTTCAACCTTTACCTGATATATTAAGGCTAAGTTGACAGATGCTTCTGTGGATAAAAAACACTTACTTGGCGAAGCTGCTGCTGCTTTTAAGTCCCTTCAGGATAAGGGCAAGGCTTTACAGGAACTTAAACATGCGTTTGTTTCTCCTGTCCCCCAGTTTCAGAGAAATTATCCATATAAGCCAGCCTTTTTTCATAGACCATCTTGACCTCTCCCCAAGAGCAAGAAAGGTGGGAAGCAGGTTTTTCCTGCTAAAGCTGCTCGGACCTCTGTGCCCCACAAATCTCCTTTTCCTGATTAAACCAGATGCTGTCTGTCCTATTCTTCCCAGCCACATTCCTCTTTCTCTCTGTCTTTCTCCATCTCTCCCTGTTTAAAGATTACTCAGGACTCCTGGATTCTGTCCATTGTCCGCCAAGGGCATTTCATGGCCTGGAACTCTTTTCCCCTTTTATGGGAACTCCTCAAACCCCTCAGGAACTGCTGTCCTTCAATCCAGGGGTGCTTTTCATTTTTCCAAATGTCCTTTTTCAGATTTTGTTCACTCTGCTTCCTCCGGCTTGCATAGTGTCTCTGGATCTCAAGGATGGTTGTCTCCATATCCTAATTCATCCCCTTTTCAGGAAGTTATGTTTCTCTGCTTCTTGGCATTCTCTGCTTTACCTTTTGGCCTTTCTACTGCCCCAAAGGTATTCACCAAATGCCTCACAGTTAACTTTTTTGCAGCAAGGGGGATCAGAGTCTTTCCCTACTTGGACAACCTCCCGTTTCAGGTGTCCTCTCCAGAGACTGTGTTGCAAAATCTTAATTTTGCAGTCTCCCTTCTGTAGAGCCTGGGGTTCCCTAAAATTTTCAAAAAGTCCTTTCTGACTCCTTCCCAGGATCATGTCTTTCTGGGGTGCAGGATCCAGACTGTTCCTATGCTAGAATCCATGTCTCTTCTCAAGGCTTCCTAACTTGTACTTACTTTTTTCAGTCTCTTCTTCCTCTGATACCAAGTAACTACAAGAGAATTCTTGAGAGGTCTGGGGTTCATGGCTTCCACAATCCCTATGTTCCGTTTTGTCAAACCCCACAATAGGAAAACTTCAGTGGTTTCTAAAGTCAGTTGGGCTTCAGCATTGTCATTCCACTTTTTCTCCTTCCTCTTGTATGTTTCAAGCAGGAACTTTCAGTGGTGGCTTTGGTAGTTGACCCTCAATCCAGGGCTCCTTTTTCATTCGCCTCTTCCCTTTTGGGAGCTGTTCACAAATGCCTCGGACGTGGGAAGGGGACCAGCTTTTGGGACCCTAAAGGTGCAGGGAATTTGGTCACCACATCAACGTCAAGGAGATGAGCTCTTTTTAGGCTTTCCATCCCGTTTCTCCCCAGGACCTCTCAAGCGGTTTACTGTCCATACCATAGTGATGTAGGTCAGCAAATGAGGGTGGGGACATGGTCTTGTCATTTTTGCCGTTTGGCACTTCTTCTAGTGTGAACTAGCTATCTGGTTCCAAGTGACTCTTCAGGCAGTGTACATTCCTTCAGGTCAAAACATGGTGCCAGACTCTGAGCAGGTCCATAACTCAATCTCATGAATGGATGCTTCACAGGGATGTGTTTCTGGACATTGTCTACCAGTGGGGTGCTCCTCAAATAGATCTTTTTGTCTCCCCTCTGAACAGACAACTTCCTCTATTTTGTGCCAGAGTCCCAGTTCCTTTGGTTTGGAAGGTTGATACCCTTTCTTTCTTGGGGGATGTTTCTTCTATGTTTTTCCTCCCCTTCCTTTCATTCCAAAAGTCCTGTTTAAAATACAGTAGGATTCTCTCAAAATCTTGTTGGTGACTCCCTTTTGGCCGAGAAAGCAATGGATCTGATATTGTTAATCCTCATTCATCCCTTACGTATGGGTATCGGTTCCGAGATCGGAACTGAGCCGGCCATTTTCCAAGCTCGGGCCAGCTTCAAACTCTCGAGCTAAACTCTTACCCACAATTCCCCACTCCCTGTTAGCCCAAATTTTGTTTGCCGCATTGCCATCCGGTCGTGTCAAGCTACTTCTCTTGAGCTAAGTACAGTCAATTGTTGTTTAATTGCTGTACAAATTACTTTTCTGTCAGATAAGTTGATATTTTATTGTCTCTTGCCCTATCGCATCTAGCATTCATAATTTCCTTGCCTTCGTCCCCGGCTGGGGACTCTCACCAACCAAAATCTATAAAGGCTAAAATTTTGGCTCCGGAGCTCTCTGTCAGCCCCAGTGCTTTCGGTGCCCAGACCTTCGGCTCCATTAGTGATTTCGGCTTCGTCCTCTCCTGCAGCCATATCAGTACAGAGGGGCTCCTCAGTTCAGACCTTTACCACTGTATCTGCACCGACCATTCAGTCAGCGCAGACCTTGACCGGGTCGGCTCAGAGATCTTCCTCTGAACCGAGGCCTTTATTACTGACTCCAGTTTTGGCACCGACAACCACTTGAGCACTCATCCCTGTGTCGGTGCAGACAATGACATCAGCACCGATGACTACTTCGGTGCAGACTACAATAGTTCAGTCTTTCTCGGCACCGTTGTCCTCTGTGCGATGAGATGGGCACAGAGTCTGCCTCTTTCGTGGACAGGCCTGTTTCTCCCTCAGTCTCTGTGAGGTCTAGAAGTCTTTCTGAACATGTGTTGCGTCTTGTGGACCAGGCATTCTTGGCCAGAGGTACTCCACCCCCCAGGAACTATCCTTCCTTGGGAGGTGATCACCCATCTCCAAAGACACTTTCTTATTCTCCTCCTTCATTGCCTTTTGAAGTCCATGGATATAGTAGTCTTTCCCTTCTGCGGTTTCCTTTATGGATCTCACTAAGGAACCGCAGTTGCCTTCGTGGCAGGAAAGTTTTGCTACAACCCAGGATGTCAGCTGTGATACGCATAGCTTGCTGCTCCACAGCCATCCAGGGACTCCGAGTCGGCAGGCTGAGCCACTTAGGGGAGGAGTGCCTCCTGTCCTTGACATACACTCCTCTCCGGGTGGACCAGCCTTCCAACTGATGGAGAATGCTTTCGCTGCTGCTGGCGATACTGGACTGTCTATACCTCCGCTGGTACACTGGTTTCACAAGTCGTACCTAGCAGACACTGGGTGCAAGGGCCTCAGGACATATTCCCTCAGGAATCCCCTTTTCCGTTGTTTTCCCCAGCTTCTCCCGCTGGGGAGGTCCATTGGAAAAGTTTGTGTAAGAGGAAGCACATGGACTCCACAGAGGAGTCTCTCACAGAGGAGTCTCTCACAGAAGAGACAGATTTCGATGAGGGAGAAGAATCCCCTTGGTCACCCTCTGAGGTGTCCTTTGGCGATATCCTTGAAATCCTGAAAGAGAGGTGACTGGCAGCCCTCTAATCCGACCCCTGAGGAGTCGGTGTTCCTGCAGGCTTTTCGCGCCCGGCCCCCTACCTCCTGGGTTACTCCACCTGTCGATGACTTTGGCAAGTTCATCGTGCAGCGTGCTTGGAAGGCCCCTGATACTGTTGAAGCTATTCCCCGGAGGCCATATAAGATCTTGTCCCCTCCTGCTTCAGATCCCCATTGGTCCAAAGGTCTTCCTGTAGATGCTTTGGCGGTGGCGGCCACAACAAAAAAGGATGTGGTAGAAGAAGAAAGCCAGACTGTCCATCCGCCTAACAGAGAGTCCTGGGCCCTGGACAGAATAGGGAAGCGCACTTTTGCTTCAGCGACCTTTGCGATCAGGTCCCTGAATTATAGGGCACATTTTACCAGGCTTCAAAGGGATCTGGTTTCTGAGCTCTCTGAAATCTTGGCTGGTGCAGTGTCTGATTAGGTCCGTGACAAAGTGGCCTCTCAGCTGGCCACCATTGAGTCTATATCTAACTCCTCTATGCGATTGATATCTCACGCATCAGAAGGAGCAGCGAGAGTGGCGGGTTCAGCTGCGGTCTTGAGACGACATGCCTGGATGCACTTGTGCAACTTCACGGAACCTTTTAAGTCTTTCTTAATGCCCCCATTGAGCCCAAAGTTAAAAGTACACTGGCCAGATGTGAACAAGATGGTAAGACCCTTTCTGCCGTAGGTGTCTGTTATTCTTCCCCTCAACGTGCTTTCTCCCGAAATCAAAAGAGTGGTAAGATATGGTTCAAGAAATCTCAGGGTCCTTTCCGTAACACACAGGCAGAGTTCTCCCCCAGAGGCAGAGGGGGAAACTCACAGGGAAGACTCTCCTTTCGTGGCAGCGGGGGACCGCGTAGCCAGGGTTCCAGGTTTTCTTTCCCTGGCCAATCCTACCAGCGCTCCTGAAGAGTGGCCCAACTCCTTTCCTCTTGAGGTGACTGGGGGACATTTCTCCTTGTACCCTTATGCCTGGCTAACCATCACCACGGATTCTTGGGTACAAAGGATTATAACCAGAGGTTATCATATCCCCTTTCATCTTTGTCCCTTCAAAAAATATTCCCGACGTTCCACCCAGTCAAAGGGAAGAAGCAGCACTAGAGATGGAAAAGCTGCTAAGAAAGAGTCATCCAAATAGTCCCTCCAGACCAGATAGGATCCGGATTCTACTTGACTATTTTTGGTGCCAAAGAAAAGCTGGGACTGGAGACCAATTTTGGATCTCCGTGTACTGAACAAGTTTGAGAGTACAAAAATTCTGGATGGTCACTATGCAGTCTATCCTCCCGCTTTTGGATAAAGACGATTGGATGTGCTCTGTAGATCTTCAAGATGCGTACTACCACATAAAGGTGGACAGGCCATCAAGAAGATTTCTGCATTTCCGTGCGGGAGCCAGTCACTACCAGTTCCGAGTACTGCCCTTCAACCTCTCTACAGCCTCCAGTGTGCTCACAAAGTGCATGGCAGTTGTCACAGCTCACTTGCGACTTCATGGATTCCAGGTGTTTCTGTACCTAGATGACTGGCTCATTTCTGCCCCCATCAGACATCTACTGGAAAAGCCCTGGCATACTCTCTCCCCTCGCTGCTCAAAGGCTAGGCATAACTATAAACTGGCAGAAATACAATCTCACTCGATGTCAGTCGACAGAATTCATAGGGGTTATCTTGGACACACAACTGCAGAGCTGCTATTCCAGAGCACAGAATTTTAAGGTTAAAGCAACAACTAATTCCAATCCTTTCAAAGGAAAAATCCACAGCTCAGTCGATGTTAATCATGTTACACTGCTGCAGTCATCACACTTGGGTTATCCTACTGTCAGGCGGTCCCGGCCCGAGGTCCAAAGTCTTGGTCCAGCGTCGGTTGCTGTCGCTTCTTCCCTGACATCAGTGCGCCAGGGGTATATAAGATGCATCCAATGCCATTTTCTTCTGTCTTTCTTGCCGCGCGGTGCCCGAAGCAGTTCTCAAGTGCCGGTCGGCCAACTCCTAAGATTTTTCAAATCGAATTTCAGACCGAAGTTTTCATAAAGCTAAGTACCCCATTGGGGAACCTTTTCTTGCCTCAGTCCGATGTCAGATAAAGTTAACAATTGCATTTCTTGTGGGAAGCAAATACCTCATAAGGACTTTCATTCTTATTGTATTCCTTGCCTAGGCCCAGACCACGACGTCACAGGTTGTCTGCTTTGTGCTAGGTTTAATAAACGAACTATTGAACGTCTGTTTGATTTTGCCCGACATTATTTTGGTAGGAAATTTTAATTATATCATGCCGTCGGACCAACAGACGACCGGAATGCATAAAAAACACAAAGATAAGGACAGGCAGCCGAAATCCAAACCGGACTCCGAGACCTCTGCTAGGCCAGTCGCCGGTTCTCCGGTTTTCAGTGAAGCGCTTATGCAGCCCCTGACTACCGCTGATTTAGTACCCCAGGCGACATCCGATTCACAAACTGAGATTGCTAGGCCTCCACAACCTTTACCTTTAGGCCCTTCCGACTCCATACCTGAAGGAGATTCCGGCGCAGTTGAAACGCCTTCAGTTGCAGAACGTTTCTTCAGATCGACTACACTCACTATTAAATCCTATGCAAAACTGAAAACTCCTTTAAAAACAAAGACTGTACAGCAGTCTCCAGTACAAGGCCCCATGCCTAAGAAACATGCTTAAGATGGCTGAAGACTTAATTACCCTAATCAAGGGTTCCCATCCCCCTCCTGATAAAAGGCCAAGGCAGGAGGAGGACTATGCTTCCAGGTTTCAGTTTCCTCAGACTCTTTTTGAGGAACAGGAATATTTTTTTCCCCCTTATGAAGATTCTGATGCTGAAGAGTCTATCCCTTCTGCATCTCCCCCAGAAGACTACTCTTTTGGGGAAACCTTACATACTATGAGGGAACATTTCCACTGGGAAGGCCAGGATTACTCTGATTCTAAGAAAAGGCTCCGAGAGTTCCTTTTACTACCCCAGCACAGACCACTTGCTATTCCACCTGTTAGATATTGTGGATTCTGTTTATTCAGAATCTAGCCTTAACCCAGATTCACTACCTCCAGCACCAGCCAAACCAGACCAATACTACAGAGCCCCTGAGTCACACAAATTCTTGTATAAAAGCCCTGTTGCTGATCCAGAAACCGTTTCCCAGGGTCCCAAAGGGGTTAAGGCCTCTATTGCTAAAAATCCTTTGCCCTCTGAAAGGGATTCTAGAGCACTAGACAGATGGGGAAAGAAAGTATATACCTCAGCTACTCTAGCTATGAGGGCCTTAAATTGTCAGTTTCACATGCTGAAATATCAACTATATCTGATGTCTCAATTAAAACAAAAAATGCTCGCACATACAGACCAGCCAAATTACAAGGAAATGCAAGATTTGTTGCATTCAACTGAACAAGTGGGGAAACATACTTTGCAATGTGGATTTGATTAATTGGAAGCTTCTTGTAGAGCAGCAGTGACAGGGTCTGTCATACGTAGGCATGCTTGGTTAAAAGAACAAACTTTACCTGATCATGTTAAAGCAAAGTTATTGGATGCACCTTTACAGCAGGATGTTTCATTTGGTGTAAAAGCAGAAGTTGTTTTAAAGAAAATGGAGGATAAGGCAAAATCTATGCAGACTGTCAAGGATTTCTTACAGGTTCAACCTCCTCATTTCAGCAGAAATTGGCCAACCAAAAACTAGTCCTTTCCAGCTTCTGCCAGACCACAGAGGAGCAGATACAGACGCCCAAGAGGCAGAGGCCAGCCACAAGGCTCTTACCAGCCTCGACAATGCAGTGCCACAACCCAAAAAGGAGGAGAAGACCGGTCTCAAACTACCAGAAGACAAACACAATGACTTACCCCTCAGACTACCAAGCAAAACCCTCTTGGCAGCTCCCTTGGGGGGAAAGCTAGCACTTTTTGCAGACAATTGGCACATCATCACAAGACAAATGGGTCCTAAATATTGTATCTCAAGGATACAGATTCCACTTTCACACTCTGCCAAGGATAAAATGAATGCCAAACCTGCCACCAAATCAATGGACAGAGGCTCAAAAGCAAATTTCAGCTCTCATGGACATGAGAGCCATTCAACAGGTTCCTACACAGGAGCAAGGACAAGGATTTTACTCAAGACTGTTTCTAGTTTCCCGAAAGGACAAAGCCTGGAGACCCATTCTGGACCTCTCAATTCTAAACATACCTGGAAGTACCCAAATTCAATATGCTAACACTGCAGCAACTTCTTCCCATGCTGGGCAAGAAGGCTTGGCTAGTAACGTTGGACCTCAAGGAGGCATACCTGCATGTCCCGATCAGACAAAATTGCAGAAGATACCTCCGATTTATTGCAGGTTCAACCCATTACCAATTCTCTGCACTGCCCTTTGGCTTATCTACTGCACCCAGAGTCTTCACAAAATGCCTGGCACCAGTAATTGCATACTGCAGACAAAGAGGGATTCAAATATATCCATACCTGGACGACTACCTTATTCAAGCAGAAAGCAAGGACATTCTATTAAAGCATCTGGCGTTTGTCAAAAACCTACTTTTCATTTACTGTGTACCGTAGGCAACTTTAGAAGTCAAAACTAGTGCCCTCACAAGACATAATATTTCTGGGTGCCAGCTTAAATACAACGGCCCAGATGGCTTATCTCACGCCAGACAAGCAAGGACAACTGAATCAATACTTCAAAATTATGGCAACAAAGACCCAACTCCCTGCAAGAAAAATTCTGCAGGCCTTTGGATTCATGGCATCTTGCATACTACTAATACCGTTTACAAAACTGCATGTGAGGAAATTACAATGGCATCTGAAAAGCGTATGGACCCAACACAGCCACAGCTTGGAAACAATAATTCCAGTCATTCCCTGCCTTCAACAGGAGTTTCTATGGTGGGCTCAGGCATGTCACCTCAGCAAGGGTCAGCCTTTTACCTTACCCACAGCCAGGCAAACTATAACGGATGCATCGGATTATGCCTGGGGAGCACACATGGCAGGACAGTGTATTCAGGGCAAATGGTCTGCAAACCAAAGGCATCTACATATCAATCAAAAAGAAATGCTATCTGTACAAAATGCCCTAACAGCTTTCAAGGACCTCCTACATCCAGGACAACTCCTAATAAAGACGGACAACACCACAGTGATGTGGTACATAAACGAGCAAGGGGGCACACACTCCTACCCCTTATGCAGACAAGCAATGACCTTGTGGAACACAGCACTGACCTACCAAGTTCAACTACAAGCACAATTCCTGCCAGGAAAGAAACGCACTGGCAGACGATCTAAGCAGAAACATCACAGAGCCTCACGAGTGGAAACTAGATCCACAAGTATTCGCAATGATAATTAAAAAATGGGGGAACCCGGACATAGATCTGTTTGCTTCCCCCCAAAACTACCAACTACGGAAATTCTGCACAAGGACATACCACGCACTAGCTTGGAAGGTGGACGCCCTCTCATTCAGTTGGAAAACATTGACAGTGTATGCCTTTCCTCCACTGCCTCTTCTGGCAAAGGTGCTGCTGAAAGCCAGATTAGAGAGGCCACAAATGATGCTCATTGCTCCAGACTGGCCACGCCAACACTGGTATCCAATACTAAGGAACATGGCTCAAGGCCTACCATGGATTTTACCGACAATTCCTCACCTGCTCACTCAGCAAAGCAATCAGATTCTACACAGCCAGCTCAAGACTTTAAATCTGGCTGCATGGCAAATTGCCTAAACAACCAGTCAACACTTCTCTCTAAAGCTGTGAAGGACGTCATTCTGGAGGCCAGGAGGCCCAGCACCAGGAAAGTCTATTCAGACAAATGGAAAAGATTTTGCACCGCACCTGGAACCAGGCTAAAGGCCAAAATCCCCTTGTCCCAAGTATTCCTCAGGTTCTTCAATATTTAACTGAGATGTTGCACAAAGGACTTTCCTTCTCTTCTAGTAAGATCCACGCCTCAGCTATTTCAGCTCAGTACAACATGGATCCTCCTATAGTTTCACATCCATTACTAAGACAGTTCCTCAGAGGGACTAAGAACATAAGACCGCCCCGGAGAGCACCAGCACCAACTTGGGATCTCAACTTTGTTTTGGAAAAGCTTTCACTTCCACCCTTTTGAACCAGCTTTCACAGCTGATCTACAGTTCCTATCATGGAAAACTGCCCTGCTGCTAGCAATAACTTCAGCACGAAGAGTCTCAGAACTACAGGCCCTAATGGCAGTGGAGCCTTTCATCAAGACAGTGTCTCTTTACGAACTAACCCTTCCTTAATGCCAAAGGTAGTATCCAGTGTGGCCCTAAACCAAACCATTCATTTGCCCACCTTTTTATCCAAACCCGCAGAACAAAGGGGAAAGGCTCCTACACTCTTTGGACATTCACAGGCAATTACGTTACTACTTGGATAAAACTAAGGCTTTCAGAAAATCCGACCAGCTCTTTGTATCCTATGCTGCAGGATCTCAAGGAAGAGCCATCTCAAAACAGACCATTTCAAAATGGATAGGACATTGCATCCGTTTCTGCTACACACACCATGGGAAATCTGTGCCTGGTAACATCAGGCCCCATTCCACCAGGGCTACATAAACAGCCTTCCTCAGAGGGGTACCAACCAAGGATATTTTGGAGGCTGCAACTTGGAGTTCAGTGCACACCTTCACCAAGCACTATCACTTACCTCTATACTCTAAAACCAGAGCTGGCTTCGCCACTGCAGATGTCCTTCAAGGATGCATCTGCAGTCCTTACAGATGGGTTGTCCTGTCGTCAGGCAGCCCTTCGGTCGGCTGGATTCCAAAGTCTGGGTCTGGCCTCGGCTGGTGTCGCACTTCACCCGACGTCACAGCTGCAGTTATTCGGGTATAAAGGCATCAGCCGACGCCATTTTCCTCAGTCTTTCTTGCCGCGTGGCGCCCGAAGCAGAAGCTGTTCGCAAGTGCCGGTCGGTCAGAACCAGAGTTTTCTACTACCGAATTCTACTACTACCGAAGACTTCTAAAAAGCTAAGTACCCCATTGGGGACTCTTTCTTGCCTCAGCCGATGTCAGAAAAAGTGAATAACTGTTTAACTTGCGGGAAACAAATACCTCATAAAGATTTCCACTCTTACTACTTACCTTGTTTAGGCCCAGACCACGACGTAGCAGCTTGTCTAGCCTGTGCTTCTTTTAACCGACGGACGCTTAGACGTCGGTCGGAATTTGCTGAGGAGTTTTTCGGCTCCGATTTTGCTTACATTATGCCGTCGGATCCTCCTACTACGCAAATATCAAAAAAGCGCAAGGAAAAGGACAGACACTCGCGTTCTGCGGTTTCGGCCGAAACCGCGGTTAGGCCAACCGCGAGTGTCTTGGTTTCGGCTGAAACCGAGCAAGCGGTTCTTCCTTCAGCCGTAAACTTACCTCCTACCGAGGCCTCTTCCAACCTCGTGGAATCGGCTTCTGATTTACCTTCTGCTCTTGCAGTTTCTCAGGAATTATCTGACACTATCCCCTTGGATATCTCCACCCCTGCACATGGAGCTGCTAGGCCACCTGCATCCATGTCCATTAAGGCTTTTGCCAGGGCTAAAGCAGCTAAAACTACTAAATCTGTGCCTGCTAAGACCCCCTCTCACAGGCCTAGCTCTAGTTCACAAATGCTTAGTCTAGCAGAGGATCTCATTTCTTTAATCCGGGGATCCCAATCTCACATAGACAGGGCCTCTCACCCACCTCCAGAGAAGAGGCCTAGAGCAGAGCCCCCTAAACCAGTTTCTACAGATGATTCCTCTGATGATTCAGATAATACTAACCCTCCAGAGGCTTCTTTCTCCCCTTATGAAGACTGATGCTGAAGAGTCCATCCCTTCTGCCTCTCCGCCTGAGGAATTTTCCTTTGGGGAAACCTTGCATGCTATGAGGGAACAATTTCAGTGGCAGGGCCAGGATTTCTCAGACTCTAGAAAGAGGCTTAGAACCTTTCTGCATTTACCACAACATAGGCCTTTAGCCATTCCTCCAGTTCTCTCTGTTGTAGATGATGCATTTAATGATGCTTGTACTGCTCCTGATTCACTTCCACCGGCCCCTGCTAAGCCCGATAGGTACTACAGGGTTCCGGATACTCATCACCATTTGTATAAGGCTCCTTTCCGAGACTATCTCCCAGGGTCCTAAGGCTGTAGCGGCTACCTCTGCCAAAAACCCCCTCCCCTCTGAAAGGGAATCCAGGTCCTTGGAGAGATGGGGTAAAAAAGTTTACACTTCTGCTACTCTTTCAGCTAGAGCATTGAACTGTCAATTCCACATGATCCAGTATCAAGAATTTATGCTAGACCAGTTAACCAAAAAGTTGTCCTCAGATGAACCATTAGACAAAAAATCTGTTCAGGAAATGGTACATAACATTCAGCAGGTCAGTAACCATTCCTTAAAATGCGGCTATGATGCACTGGAAGCTTCCTTCAGATCAGCCATGACTGGCACAGTTATCAGAAGGCATGCATGGTTAAAAGAGCAGGCCTTACCAGACCATGTGAAATCCAAATTACTAGTTGCTCCCATGGACAAGATCAATTTGTTTGGCTCTCCTGCACAACAGGTGCTGAATAAGATGGAAGAGAAGGCAAAATCTGTCCAAACAGTGAAAGATTTCTTACAGGTCCAACCTCCAAGGTTTAGCAGGAATTGGCCCTCCAAGAATTGGTCCTTTCCAGACTCCTCCAGAGCCCAGAGAGGCAGGAATAGGCGTTCAAAAGGCCGAAGTCAATCCAGGGGTGCCTACAGGGGACGCCAGTGGCAGGGTAACAACCAGCGAGGTGCAGCCACGGACACAGCCACCACCACTACTACAGGACAATCACAGTGACTTGGCTCTAGCACCGCCTACCAGGGAACAACTAAAAACACCCTTGGGCGGGAAGCTAGCTTTATTTTCAGTAAACTGGCATTAAATCACAAGAGACCAGTGGATTTTGCAGACAATAGACCAAGGTTACAGGTTTCACTTTCATACTCTACCAGGGAAGAGAGGAATGCCAAACCTACCTCCAAATCAAAAGGCAGAAGCTCTAAAACAAATATCTCAATTATTAAAAATGAGAGCTGTGGAAAAGGTACCATCTATGGAGCAAGGACAGGGATTTTACTCCAGACTCTTCCTGGTACCAAGAAAAGAAAGCAAATGGAGACCTATTCTCGACCTGTCCGCTTTAAACACATTCATCATTGTTCCAAAATTCAAAATGCTGACCCTACAGCAGCTTCTTCCCATGCTGGGCAAGGAGTCTTGGCTGGTAACTCTAGATCTCAAGGAGGCATACCTGCACGTCCCCATACGACCAAATTGCAGAAGATACCTCAGATTTCTTGCAGGATCAGAGCATTATCAATTCTCAGCATTGCCCTTTGGCTTATCTACTGCGCCCAGAGTGTTCACGAAATGCCTGGCATCAGTAATTGCTCATTGCAGGCTCAGGGAATCCAATTCTATCCTTACCTGGGCGGCTGCCTGATACAAGCGGACAACAAAATCAAGTTAGCAGAAGACTTGAAAAGGGTCATTTACCTACTACAAGCCCTGGGATACACAGTCAATATAAACAAGTCAAGGCTGATACCATCCCAAAGGATAACCTTCTTGGGTGCGGAGCTGGACACATCGAAGCAAATGGCATTCCTAACAGTAGAAAAACAGGAGCAACTCCCTCTATACTTCTTGGCATTAACAAAGCAGAACCATCTAACAGCAAGAAAAGTCCTGCAAGCCTTGGGTTTCATGGCATCCTGCATAATATTGGTTCCACATGCCAGACTGCATATGAGAAAGTTACAGTGGTACCTAAGGAATTTATGGTCTCAGCACAAGCACAGCCTAGAAACCCAAATTCCAATAATTCCATGCCTGAAGCAAGAATTCCAATGGTGGGCTCAGGCCTGTCAATCGAACAAAGGATTGCCCTTCCACAACACTCAACCAAGCCAAACCATTACCACGGACGCCTCAGACCTCGGTTGGGGGGCCCACATGCTGGACAAGTGCATACAAGGCTTATGGACTCAAGACCAGCTGCACCTACACATAAATCAAAAGGAAATGCTGGCAGTAAAACTGGCAATTCGGACCATTTCTTCGACAAGGTCAACTGTTAAGGACAGACAACACCACAGTTATGTGGTACATCAACAAACAGGGAGGCACACATTCGTACCCTCTATGCCGGATGGCAATGGATCTCTGGAATGTGGCCCTGAGTTACAACGTTCAGTTACAAGCAATTTTTGTACCAGGAAAAGAAAACATTCTAGCAGACATACTAAGCAGGACTACCACGGATGCCCACGAATGGATGCTGCATCCGGACATCTTCAAAACCATTACAAGAAAATGGGGACTCCCTCAAATAGACTTATTTGCATCCCCATAATCACCAACTAAAGAAATTCTGCACAAGGACGTACCACCCACTTGCTTGGAAGGTGGACTCCCTATCTTTCAGTTGGAAAAACCTGACAGCATATGCATTACCACTTCCTTTGATGCACAAGGTGCTATTGAAGATCAAAGAAGACCGTCCAAGGATCATCCTGATAGCTCCAGACTGGCCAAGACAACATTGGTACCCATTACTGAGGAGCATGTCTCGGGAACAAATATGGCACCTACCCTTGTTCCTTGCTGTTAACACAGAACAACTACAACACCCTGCATCCAAACCTGAAAACACTGCAGCTAACTGCCTGGAACATTGCATAAGAACAAATAACCCAAATTTATCCCAAAGGGTAAAAGACATTATCTTGGAGTCTCGCAGACCCTCAACAAGGAAAAATTATTCAGCAAAATGGAAAAGATATTCCATTTGGAGTACTGAAAAAGGAGAGAATGTGTCACTGGTAAACATAGCCAACATCCTGGAATACTTGGCAGAGCTCTTCCACAAAGGTCTGTCCTATTCTTCCATTAAGATTCATGCATCAGCTATTTCAGCAGAATACGACTTAGATCCTCCAGTCTTCTCACATCCTCTGCTCAGGCAGTTTCTGAGAGGAATTAAAAATGTAAAACCTCGTAGGAAACCACCATTGCCAGCATGGGACTTGAACTTTGTACTAGAAAAATTGACACTCCCTCCATTTGAACCAGCAGCAACAGCAGATTTACAATACTTATCTTGGAAAACTGCTTTCCTACTGGCAATCACTTCAGCAAGAAGGGTATCTGAGCTACAGGCATTAATGGCAGTACAGCCCTTCCTGATCTTCCATCAAGATAGTGTCCATGAGAACAAATCCTACTTTTATGCCTAAGGTGGTCTCCAAAGTATCTTTGAATCAGGCTATCCACCTACCTACATTCTTCCCCAACCCACAGAACAGGGGAGAAAGACTGCTGCATACCTTGGATGTGCATAGACAATTACGCTACTACCTGGACAGGACCAAGAGCAATAGAAAAACTGACCAGCTACTGGTAGCATATGCAACAGGAATGGAAGGAAAAGCAATTTCAAAACAGACAATCTCTAAGTGGATAGGAAATTGCATTAGATTTTGTTACTCCTACCATGGGAAGAAAACTCCAGAAAACATCAGGCCTCACTCTGCAAGGGCTACAGCCACTACCACAGCTTTTCTTCGAGGAGTGGCTACCAAAGACATTTTAGAGGCTGCTACTTGGAGCTCCGGGCATACATTTGCCAAGCATTATAATTTACCTTTATACTCTAGATCCCGAGCAGGTTTTGCCACTGCTGTTTTGCAAGGGATCCTAACTACACCATAATTTCATTTCTCCTCCTCCCCCAGTTTGGCTATGGTATTCTACCCATTTGTAAGGACTGCAGATGCATCCTTGAAGGACATAGTACAGTTTTGTACCTACCATAAATGTAGATGTCCGATAGGAATGCATCTGCAGTCAGGATCTACCCTCCTTCCCCTCTGTGGTACTCCTAGGTATCTAGGTGTTGCCCATCTTGTAGCTAGCTGGGGGAATCTATTATGGTGTATTTGTTTGTATATACATGTACATACATGCTTATTTTTGAATTTGCTCTCTACTATTTGGAATCATTTGCATTTATCCAAATTTAGCCTTCCTAGAGGGCACCTGGCATCTGGGGCAAGAAACACTGAGGAAAATGGCGTCGGCTGATGCCTTTATACCCGAATAACTGCAGCTGTGACGTCGGGTGAAGTGCGACACCAGCTGAGGCCAGACCCAGACTTTAAGGGCTGCCTGGGACAACCCATTTGTAAGGACTGCAGATGCATTCCTATCGGACATCTACATTTATGGTAGGTACAAAACTGTACTTTCTGCAGGGCCTGCTAGCCTCTCCGAACCCTGTTTAGTTCCACCACCCATCCTTAGCTTTGGGATTCAACCCAAGTGTGATGACTGCAGCAGTAGAACACGATGAACATAGTACAGTTTTGTACCTGCCATAAATGTAGATGTTCGAGTGTTCACACTGCTGCAGTCCAAGTTACCATCCCTCCATCCCCTCTGAACTAGCTGGACTTATCTATACTTTTCTATCCTATACAACCTCTGTGGTGTATTTGCTTGTGACTGAAGGTATTGTTTTATTTTTATATGTATATTTTTATATAGCAATATGTATTGCCTGGGTCCCATTCAAAATCCTGAAAGCTCAAAATCCTGAATCTCAAAATCCCGAACTCAAAATCCTGAAAGCTCAAAATCCTGAAAACTCATAATCCTGAATCTCATAATACTGAAAAACATACAGGACACCAACACTGATGTGTGATTGTGCGGACATTCGGGTTAGGGAGCAGGTCAGGTAAGTGTGCGATTGTGATGGATGTTAGGGTTAGGGGCGGGTTAAGTGAGTTAGGGTTAGGGTGCGGGTGAGGTGATTGTGCGATAGTGACAATTTGGGGTTAGGCGGGTTAAGTGAGTTAGGGTTAGGGCACAGGTGAGGTGAGTGTCACGATGGATGTTAGGGTTAGGGGCGGGTTAAGTGAGTTAGGTTAGGGTGCGGGTGGTGAGGTGATTGTGCGATAGTGACAGAATTTGGGGTTAGGGCGGGTTAAGTGAGTTAGGGTTAGGGCACAGGTGAGGTGAGTGTGCGATAGTGACGGACCTTAGGGTTAGGGTCTGGGTTAGGGTAAGTGGATAGATAGTAGTGTATGTGCAGTGTAGTGTAGCTGCAATACAGTCTGTGTTGGTGTCCTGTATGTTTTTCAGTATTATGAGATTCAGGATTATGAGTTTTCAGGATTTTGAGCTTTCAGGATTTTGAGTCCGGGATTTTGAGATTCAGGATTTTGAGCTTTCAGGATTTTGAATGGGACCCGTATTGCCTACCTGTTGGGGGGCACCTGACATCTGGGGCAAGAAAAACTGAAGAAAATGGCGTCGGATGCATCTTCTATACCCCTGGCGCACTGACGTCAGGGAAGAAGCGACAGCAACCGACGTCGGACCAAGACTGTGGAACTCGGGCCAACTGCGGGACCGCCTGACGGCAGGATAACCCAAGTGTGTGATGACTGCAGCAGTGTGAACACTCGAACATCTGCATTTATGGTAGGTACAAAACTGTACTGTTCTACAGCTGTTGGGTTCCATGGCAGCCTCCATCACCATTGTTCCCTTGGCCAGGTTTCACATGACGCTTCTACAATGGCTACTTCTCACCCAACGGTATCCTTTTCAGCATCCTCTTTCAGCCATGATTCGAGTAACCCACAGGTGCAAACAGGATTTAAATTGGTGGATGACACACAATCTCTCTCAACGGTCTCGCCCATCCCCCCCCCCCCGAGCAACCCAAGGCCACAGTTACTACGGACGCTACCCTGATGGGGTGGGGGGGCTATGTCAGGGGCAGAGAGTCCAAGGCACTTGGTCCCAACCGGAGGCCCATCTGCATATAAATGTTCTAGAGCTGTGGGCGGTGCTTCTGGCGTAAGCATTCCATCCCCTGCTGCCGTCTGGGACAATTGTGATTCAATCAGACAACATGGCGGTGGTCTGGTACATCAACAAGCAAGGTGGAGCCAAGTCTTACCCCCTTTGTCGAGAGGATATGGCAATGGGTGATGGCTACCAACCGTTTTCTTCTAGGAACGCACTTTCCCGGGAGTTCCAAAGTGATAGCAGACAGACAAAGCAGGTGCATTCTGCAACCTCACGAGTGATCCCTGAATCCCTTGATAGCGGCTGAGATCTTCCACCGCTGGGGTCGTCCTTGTTGCGACCTCTTTGCATCCCCGTCCAACTACAAATGCATCACCCCGATTCCCCCTCCGGGACAGCCACCCAGGGAAGCTCTAGTCCACGATTGGCCCGCAGGTCTTCTCTACGCATTTCTGCCCTTTCCTCTCCCCAGTTTCTGAAGAAAGCTTGGTGGTTGAAGAGCAAGGTAATCCTCATAACACCATCTTGGCCACGACAAATTTGGTTACCATTCCTTTGGCTTCGCCTACTAGATCGACCATGGATCCTCCATCCAGTCCTGGAGTTGATCTCACACCCACAGAATCTGATTCATCCCAACCTGAACAGCCTGAAGCCAATGGCTTGGCTACTCCAATTCCCTTGATTGCCAGGCAGAATGATCTTTATTTACCAGTACGTGAAATTCTCATTGCTTCTCATAAGTCCTCCACTAGAATTACTTATCTGAGCAAGTGGAAAAGATTTACCTGTTGGCTGAAAGATAAACAAGTAGACCCCTGTTCAGCACTGGTGTCAATAATACTAGACTATCGGCCTCTACCATTAGAGTTCATTTGGCTGCAATTTCTAATTTTCATGAGCGTGTCCAAGATTCCTCTCGTGTCCCATAAATTGTGCAAGACCTTCATAAAAGGTGCGAATCATCTGAAGCCACCTTTTTAGAGAACCTATTCAACCATGGGATTTATCATTGGTTCTCCAAGCTTTGACAGTGGCACCTTTTGAACCAACCTCTTGCAGCCTCAAGTATTTGTCATGGAAAACTTTGTTTTTGGTCGCTATTACTTCTGCCAGACGTATTTCTGAACTTCAAGCTTTATGTATCAAGAGTCCCTACTTGATTTTTCATAGAGATAGTGTCTCTGAGAACTAATCCGTCATTTCTGCCTAAAGTGATCCCTGAAATGTCCATTATTCAAGCCATTGAATTGCCAGTTTTCTTTTCCCAAACATTCGAACAGAGGTGAGTATTGCCTACATACCTTTGATATACACAGGCAAATCCATTTTTACCTAAACAGGACTAAACCCTTTTGTAAATCTGACCAGTTATTTTTGGCCTTTTTTGGATGTAGATTAGCATCGGCCGTTGCTAAAGTCACATTAGCTAGATGGTTGAAGGACTGTGTGACCTTTATTTACACACCACTAAATATCTCATTGCCTACTACCATGAAAGCTCATTCAACAAGGTCGGTGGCAACTTCTGCTGCCTTCCATGCCAGAGCTTCTTTACATGACATCTGTGCAGCTGCGACTTGGGCTACGCCTCATACCTTTATCAATCATTGCAAATTGGATTTGGCCTCCAGGGGAAGAGCATCTTTTGGTTCTATGGTGCTCAGGAATGTCCTTCCATGAGAGCTTCCCAGGAATAGAGGTAGCTGGGGACTCTGTCCCATACGTAAGTACATAAGGAATGAACGAGGATTAACAATATTAGATAAAGAAGTTATGTCTTACCATAACGTTCCATCTGTATTGTTGATCCCCGTTCAGTCATTACGACCCTCCCTCCTTCCCCCTCCTGTGGTTTCTAATGGATCTCACCATCCAGTTCTCTTAGGTTATTTGACCAGAGGTAGTCTCTACCTTCTTTAACTTCCAAACTCAATCTGAGGTAACAGGGAAAGGGGAATTGTGGGTAAGAGTTTAGCTCGAGAGTTTGAAGCTGGCGCAAGCTTGGAAAAGGCCAGCTCTGTTCCGACTTCGGAACAGATACCCATATGTAATGACTGAACGAGGATCAATAATACAGATGGAACGTTATGGTAAGACATTAACTTCTTTTTCACTCCCTGCAATTTAGCCAAGGGCAATAATCACAAGTTACCTCACAGGGTAGACCTCACAAGTCAAGGGATCTCTCCTCCTTCTCCACTTGTCCACTCCTCAACTGACACTGACACTGTGGGTAATAGGATTTTCATTCCTTATAGACTTTTTTTTTCTCTCCTAAGGACGTGATTGGGGTCCTGTAGGAGGCCAAGAAACCCATTACTAGGAAATCCAACTTATCCAAATGGAAGAGGTTTTCTGTTTGGTGTTTTTCTCTTATCCTGGATTCACTTTCTGTGGATGTTCCTTTGGTTCTCACTTGTGCGAACTGCTTAATTACTGGCTTGCCTTATTCTTCTGTTAAGGCCCACCTATCAGCTCTTTTTGCTCGTCTTCCTTTATCCCCTCCTTTAGCTTCTAGATTTCAAGTTAATCAATTCCTAAAAGGCTTCCTTCATATTAGGCCTCCCAGGAAGCCTGTTCTCTTTGGGGTCCTAATTTTGTTTTAGAAACAGATGACCCAGTCTGTGACCTCTGCATCCTTACACCATTGCTCTTGGAAGACTGTACTTTTGTTGGCCCTTTTCTGCCAGACTGGTGTCTGAGCTTCAAGCTATTGTGCCTTGTCCTCCTTTTTTGCTGTTTCATAAGGGCAAGGGTATGCCTTTGTACTAATCCTTTTATGACTAAGGTGATGAATGAGTTGTCTCTTAATCAGTTTATTTGCCCATTTTTCCCTTCACCACAATCTGCCAATGAGAAGGTGCTGCCCACGTTGGATGTGCATAGACAACTCCAATTTTATTTGGGCAAGACTGACTTTTTTTGTAAATCTGATCAGCTGTGTTTCCTGTCATCCTAGGTCCTTCGTATTGGCTGTGTTTAAACTTTCTTCTTGGATTTTTAAAGCTGTTTTTTTTTTCTTTTTGTTAGTCCTTTCATGGTAAGAGCCTTCCTTTTTTCTGTTAAGGCTCATTCTACTAGAACTATGGCTGCTTCTGGCGCTTTTCTCAAGGGCTTGAATACCAACTATATTCTTGAGGCAGCTACCTGGACTTCTGTTCATACCTTTACCAGGAACTACAAATTGATTGGAATTTCCAGAGCTAGAGGTGGTTTTGCTAGAGCCATCCTTCATGGCTTCCTAGAGAGCTCTGCTGGTCCCCCCTCCTTCCTGAGTTTTGACAGTCTTCCTATTGTAATGAGTACTGCAACAGTGAAATGGAAGGACCTAGTACAGTTGTGCAAAATCTTACCACAAGTTGATATCCTTCTCTTCAGTGTTGCAGTATTCACTTCCTCTGCCCTACTCCTTGGACTGGTGTTCCTACTGGGGCTCTCAGTTCTGAGGATGGTACATCAGGATGTCATCTTTTATGCCCTACTCCATGCGAGGAGCATGTGTGTGATGTATGGTGTACCTTAAAAGAACATCTGTTTATTCACAGTTGGCAGTCATTCAATCCTTATCCATTGTCTACGTGCCTCATCTCCAATGCCATGGAATGTGTGTTTAGAACAGCCATACACGCATTACCATAAGGAGGCATGGTTGGATGTGGCTCTGCAATGTTTCAGAACATTTCAAGATGTACTTCGTTAATGCCCCACAATATTGATCAATCCTGTTTGGTCCAAAAATTAAGGAAACCCTGTCAAAGGGTGAGAGAGATGGAAAATCCTATCATGTCATACTGGTCAAATTCTCTAGCGTTTTGAGGAAAAGGAGAAAGAAGAGGAAAGGGTTTGGTTTCACAAATTTCAGGGATACATTCCTGGCATTCCCAGAAAGAAGCCTCCTGATGTAGAAGGGAGGGGGCTCTTTTATAATGGATGTTGCCCCAGGGGCAGGGGTGGTCCACAAAATAAAGGCTTTAGAGGACCTTTTTCAGGGTAGCCTTTTCATTGCTCCTGAGTGGTTGAACTGTTGCACACCCTGGAGGCAGTTGGGGAGGCGTGGTGCTTATTCTTAAACACACAATGCTGGATGTCCATTGCAGAGTGCAAAGGATCATTGCCAGGGGCTATTTTATTTCTCTTCCATACCCTTCCTGTACCTCTGAAAGACAACCCAATGCCTCACTCTCACAAAGGGAATCAGCCACTTCCAAAATAATGACACTGGTACTCCCTAAATAATGATGCTTCTAGGAAATTGAGTCCTTCAAGAAGTCCCACCAGACCAGAGAGGATCCAGAATATACTCTAGATTCTTTTTAATACCAAAGAAAAACTGAGACTTGAAGCCAATTTTGGACCAAAGTCATCTGAAGAAGTTTGTGAAGCAGACACAATTACAGATGGTCATGGATCAGTACATTCTTCCTTTACTGAGAGGGAACAACTGGATTTGCTTGACTTGATATCCAGGATGCGTTTAATCTTATAAAAATGAACAGGCACTTCAGAGGTATCTCTGCTTCCTACTGGGTGCAGTCTTTTCCATTTCAGAGCTTTGCCATTTTGACAGCAACCCCCCCACCCCCTTGGGTGGTTACCAAGTGTATGGCATTAGTGGCAGCTCATCTGTGACTACATAGATTCCAAGTATTCATATGTCTGGATGACTGGTTCGTCCCCTCCCTACCATGAATCTACACATTCAAGCCAGATACCCCTTGCTTCAGCTGAGTGCAGATCTGGAGATCACAGTAAATTTAACGCAATGAAAGTCTCATGCCGTACAATCTTTGGAATTTTATTGTAGCACATTTGGACACAAAATTAAAGACAGGAAAGCTTCCCCAAGCAAGAGTTGGATAGCTTCCATCAACAAACGCGAAAGATCTTATCTATTCAGCCACCAGCAAGAATAAGTCTTTGCCATCTGAGATGATGGCATCTTCTATCACACTAATACCTCTAGTTAAATACTCTGTGTGGGTATTTCAGTGAACTCTGGCTGTTCAGTGGTCAGTCAGGAAATGCTGTTTTTTCAAGTATTACTGAATGAATAAGGCTTTGTAGAACCCACATGCAATGGTGGCTGGAGTCTCCCCATGTACTATATGGATGGCCCTTCGTTCTCCTTCCCAAGCCATGTTGACCACAGAAGCTTCCCACTTGGGGTGGGGATGTATTACTTGGGAA
>NC_056747.1:95609208-95627686 GCF_019279795.1 Protopterus annectens
TAAGTATTTGGAACTGTTCATACTCCCCCACCTTGACAAAAGCCCCAGTTCCAGCTGAAGAAAAGCAACCCCAAATCATGATACTAACACCAGCATGCTTCACCGTGGGGATGGTGGTGTTTTGATGGTATGAAGTGTTGTTTTTGCGCCAAATGTAACTTTTGGAATTGTGGCCAAAAAGTTCATCCTTGGTCTCGTCAGACCATAACACATTTTCCTCTCATGCTTTTGGGAGGCTTGATGTATTGTTTTCCAAATTTTAGCCAGGCCTGGATGTATTTCTGTGTAAGAAAAGGCTTCCGTCTTGCAATCCTGCCCCATAGTCCAGATATGTGGAGAATATGGGAGATTGTTCTCACATTGTAGTACACAACCAGTACTTGCCAGAAATTCCTGCAGCTCCTTCAGCGTTGCTGTAGGTGTCTTGGCAGCCTCCCTGACCAGTTTTCATCTCGTCTTTTCACCTGTTTTAGAGGGGCTTCCAGTTCTTTGCAACGTCGCTGCTGTTTCATATTTTCTCCATTTTTTTTGATAACCGTCTTCACTATGTTCCATGGTATATCCAGTGCTGTGGAAATTTTTTTGTACCCTTCTGACTGATGCCTTTCAAGAATGAGATCCCTTTGATGCTTTGTAAGCTCTCTTTGAACCATGGCTTTTGCTGTAGCAGGCAACTAAGTAAATGTAAGGTAAATTCTACTAGGACAGCTGAACTTTATTTAGGATTAATCAGAGTCTCTCTAATCGATGGCATGTGTGTACCCATGAAGACTGAATGCTGTAATTAAATCAAAAGGTGCTTCGACAAAGTATTAGTTTAAGGGTGTGCACTCTTTTTTATGCAGCCAGCGTATTGTATGATCTGATGTTGTTGATCTTTCCATTAATCACTGATGGGTTTGGTTCCTAGCCTTCCGAACAGAGTCTGCCTAATACCAAGCTCGCGCCAGCCAAAAAACCCTTGAGCTAAGCTTCTACCCATAGTGCCCTTCTCCCTGTTGCCTCAGATCTCGTTTGCCACATAGCTGTAAAGCCGCATTTCAGCCGAGCTCTCAGCTTAGTGAAAACCTTTTAATATCTCTCAGAATATTTTTGTAATTTTTTCTTTTTCTTGTGGTTTTATATTGATTATCCTGTAATCTTACAGCTATATTTAGACCTTTCACTCTGTCTACCCGTTTGTTAAACGTTTAAGTACCATTGGTGGTACAGACTTTTTTTCTCTACCCTTGTATTTCTTGAATACCATCATTGGTATTTCTTCTCTTTTTCTCTTTAACTGTCTAGTTGTGTGTTTGTTGACATTTTCTTAGCTTTAGTGTATATTTAGATAGTTTAGAGATAGAGTTTTGAAGTTCTTCTCTAGTATACTACCTGGATTGTTGTGTGTAATTTTCATGATGTTTGATAAAAAGCGCACATCGGATTTTAAGCATTGTGCTTTATGTAAGGGTAAACATCCAATTAGTGACTCCCATGATGATTGTGTTCATTGTTTGAGGGTGCTCCATCTTTCCGTGCAAATCACCTATGTGATTTGTCAGTTTCGGTCAGGGCACCTTGAACAAGCGCAAGAATAAGTTGATTCTGAAGGGCATACTTAAATCGCCCTTTTCAGAGACCCTTTCTGCGATGGAGGTCTCATCCCCTCCAATCAAGGTTAAGAAAAGGTCCCACTCAGTTCCCTCTTCACCATCTGGTGACCAAGGCAAATTGGTTAAGCCTAAAGTGCAGAAGATATCTTCAGAGCATAAGTCTCCTCTGGACCTAGAATGGGAAATTCTGTATCTAATGTCACTCTGTCAAAATGGTTAAGGAACTGCATAAGCTACATTTATTCACTTGCAAAAGAACCTTTGCCACAGAATGTTAAAGCCCATTCTACTAGATCTATGGCAATGTCTGTAGCCTTCCATTCTAGATCTTCTGTGGATGTCTGTGCAGCAGCCACTTGGGCTAAACCCCAAACTTATATAAATCCATTACAAATTTGATGTGGTCTGCAGAGGGAGAGCTGCCTTCGGCTCAGTGGTGCTCAGGAACGTTCTTCCATAAGGGCTGCCCAAGGATCACAAGGTAGCTGGGGATTCTGTCCCATCAGTGATGAATGGAGAGAAGATTAACAACATCAGATAAAGAAGTTATGTCTTACCATAACGTTCCATTTGTGTTCTTTCACTCATCACTTCCCACCCTCCTTCCCCCGCCAAAGGCTCCTGGGAGATACTTTGGGTCCAAGTGGTGTCTTAGAGCATTTGAGCAGAAATGGCCTCTGCTTTACTAGTACAACATGAGCAAACTTGATCTGAGGTAACAGGGAGAAAGCCAATATGGGTAGAAGCTTAGCTCGAGAGTTTTTGGCTGGCCTTGGTATTGGGCCGATTCATTTCCTAGGGCTCAGAACCGGACCCATCAGTGATGAAAGGTCAACAGCACAGATGGAACGTTATGGTAAGACACAACTTTTTTTTTTATTATTTTATTTTTTTTCCCTAACAGATATTTGTTTATCAATTGATTTGTACAGGTTATAGTTCACATTAAAGGTGGGAAAAGTAAAATTACAAAACCCTGGCATTTTAACAGAGGTGTGTAAACTTTTTATATCCACTGTACATTTTCTCTTGCGTGTTACCAGTTTCCCACTCATTTCAACATTGATTTTATGATTTTAGTGTGCATAAGCTAAACAGTTCAGTTGAAAGGCTAAGTTCTTTGCATACTTGCATTCGTACTTTAGACTTGGCCATAATGATTTCAAGTAAAGTAAACTGATACTCCCCTTTCTCATTTAATGGAGGACAGTAGGTATGTAAGGCCAAAAAGATTCAGATTTCCTTCTTTCCTATCTCTCACTGGTCATCTAATAACCTCTTCCTGTTCCCTCCTGTTGTCATGAAGATGTGTTTGAGGCTTTCGATAGCCCTCCCCTTTCTGTCTTTGCATTGACTGTCAAATGGTTGTATTGCATGTAGCCAGTTAAATGGCAAAACTACACAATTTTGCAGAAAATAGTCCCCCACATTTCTGAAGTTGTCTTATAGCTTGAGTGTTTGCGTTGACTAAACATGCTGTAGCCAGAGAGGCTTAGTGCAAGCTTTTAGCTAACTCCGTCTTTTTTTTCAGTGTATGTGAGCCTTAGCACATATGAGGCACTAAGTGAGCTGAATTACTTTACCAGAGTAGTTTTTTGTTTTGTGGTGCTTGAGATGTACAGTTCCTTATTAAACTAGTTTCCCCTCATTTCTAAATTTATTTTGTGATTAAGTGCAGCTGTACAGCAGTCTAGCAATTTTGAGAGGCTGTGGGTTCATCGTAAACCCATGTTTGTACACTTGATTCTGTTGCGACCATTTCTATTTTTAGTACCTTTATTGAATTCTCAAGATAGAGGCATACATTTATATAAAAGAAAACAAATCCTATTAACATATTCCCATTCGCAAACATGTATCTCACACATTTCTTTTGTATATTTTTTCAATCCAATACTACATAAAACTTCCCACACATTTTTCTCAAGATAACACTTTCAGTTTTCTCTGTTGAAATGTTCAGTACTTCAAATACAGCTGGTTTAGTCTTTGATTTCCGTTTTCTAGTAATTGCTTTTTTGACAGCCACTTGAATTAAACTTAAAGCCTTACTATGTCTAGGCAGTTCAGATCCTGTATACTAGTTTAAGAACATCTAAGGAATTTTTTTTTGGTGTTCCACTGTTGCAGTCATCACATTTGGGTTATCCCTCCCAGGGTAGTCTGCCCGAATACCAGAGGCTTAGTATTTCTGTGTCGGTTGCCGTCACTCCAGGACTGACGTCAAGTTTGTCAGTGGTATAAAATAAGGCAGCCTACACCATTACATCAGTCTTTCTTGCCGAGGAGCCCAAAGCAGAAGCAGTTTGCACGAGTGCCAGTCAGCCGCTACCTGAGTTTTCATTTCCAAAGTGAAGTTGAAGCTTTCTAAAGCTAAATACCCCTTTGGGTATCCTATTTTCTCACTGTAACTGATGTCAGAAAAAGTTAACAATTGTCTTGCCTGTGGAAAGCAAATACCACACAGAGACTTTCATTCTTACTGAGTCATTTGCTTAGCCCCCAACCACTACGTCCCCCTACTTTTGTGCTTTGTTGAACGCCAGAACTATGTAGTCAGACCCATATTGTAGCTAGATATTTTTGCTGTCAGTCCTAGAATTCCAATATGGCTTCGGTAAGCCATCCGACAGCAGATGATCTGAAAAAACGTAAGGATAAAGACAGACCACACAGGTCCAAACCTACCAACGACACTTCTGTTAAGCTAGTCGTTAGTTCTCTGGTCCTCAGTGAGGCGCTTTCGCAGCCCCTGATGCCCGCTTCTGTGGATTTGCAGGCCGCTACCAAGACCCTTTCTGAGTTCAGTATGCCTCGAGACTCTTAATCGACTAAGTATCCTGTGGATGTCTCTACCTTGCATGGGTCTGGAGCCACTGAGCATTCACTGGCTTCTGAGGAAGTACTTTGCACTACCGATTCTCGACACAAACTTGACTTCTTTTGCATTATTTCGAAAGCTGCCAAGTTTCTAAGGCCCAGGGTACGAACCACACCCAAGAAACCGACGACCCAATATTAGGCACACCTGCTTCCTTGCCTCAGTCCCAAATGCTTAAAATGGTGGAAGACCTTATAATGCTGATCAGGGGAAGCTAGGCTACCCCTTCCAAAAGAAAGAGATTTGTCCCCAGTAGATGTTCTTCATCTCACATTGCTGCAGTCCTTACATATGGGTAGTCCGCTGTCCTCGGTCGGCCCGAATACCAAAGTATTAGGCTGACGTCGGTCAAGGCGCTTTAAACTGACATCAGGACGTCGGGGTACAAAAGCCCATGACCGACGTCATTTCCTCAGTCTTTTTTGCCGCATGGTCCGATGCAGAAGCAGCGTTGCAAGTGCCGTTCGGCGTTCTGAAATTTTTCGAGTTCGGAGTTTCAGACCGAATCAAAGTTGGCTAAGTACCCCGTTGGGGAATATTTTGTTTTTTTCTTGCCTCAGTGTTTTACCGGATGTCAGAAAAAGTGAATAACTGTATTTCTTGTGGGAAACAAATACCGCATAGGGATTATCATTCTTTGTGTATTCCTTGTTTGGGGCCTGAGCACGACGTTGTTGGGTGTCGCTTTTGTGCTAGGTTCAATAAGCGCACTATTAAGTGAAGGTTAGATTGTGCTAGGCTGGTCTTCGGGAAGCGGTGCAATTATAATATGCCGTCGGATTCTCCGGCGCCCGCTTCTTCGAAGAAGCGCAAAGACAAAGCAGTTAAACCCAGGCAAGAAGAGTCGTCCGTTCCGGACGTCGGTTCTTTAGAGGCGTCAGTGGAACCGGTGGTTCCGACGGAGGCTTCTCTGGAGTCCCAGGGGGAGACTTTGATATTGCAGGATGTGGCCTCTCAGGAGGCAGGTCAGGCTGAAGGGGCTTCCCAAGTTACTGTTCTCCCCTCCCTTCCTAGGGTGGTTAGGCCCTCTCCTTCTGTTTCCAAGGCTTCTCCCAGAGGCAGGCCAGGTTTAGCTTCTGTTGGTGTCACTCCTAGTGCAGCAGGGTCTATGCCCAAGAAGCACATGCTTAAAATGGCAGAAGATTTGATTACTCTGATTAGAGGTTCTTTGCCCCTCCTGATAAGAGGCCTAGGGTGGAGCCAGAGTTGGGGAGTTTTGAGCAGGCTTCGATGTTTCTGAGTCTTGGCTGAAGACTTGCAGGAGTACTCTCCTTATTCTGATTCTGATGCAGATGATTCAACTCCTTCTGCTTCTCCTCCAGAGGATTTTTCTTTTCAGAGACTCTTCATTCCATGAGGGAACATTTTAAGTGGGAAGGTCAGGACTTCTCTGATTCCAGGAAAAGGCTTAGGGAATTTTTGCTTTTGCCCCAGCATAGGCCCTTGGCTATACCTCCTGTTCTGGATGTTGTGGAAGATGTGTTTGCAGAGGCTTCACTTAATCCTGATTCTCTGCCTCCTGCTCCTGTTAAACCGGATAGGTATTACAGGGTGCCTGAGGCTCATAAATATCTTTATAAGAGTCCTAGGGCGGACCCAGAAACTGTTAGTCAGGGACCTAAGGGTGTCAAGGCCTCTGTTGTAAAAATCCGGTTCCTCCAGATAAAGAGGCCAGAGCTTTGGATAGATGGGGAAAGAAAGTCTATACATCTTCTACCCTAGCTATGAGGGCTTTGAATTGCCAGTTTCATATGTTGAAATATCAAAACTATCTTCTTTCTCAATTGAAGTCTAAGGTGGATGCTCTGGCGGAAGGCATTGAGTGTAAAGAGTTACAAGATTTGGTGCATGTTTCAGAGCAGGTGGGTAAGCATTCTTTACAATGTGGTTTTGATGCTGTACAGGCCTCGTCTAGGGTGGCTGCCACTGGTTCAGTTCTTCGCAGGCACGCATGGCTGAGGGATCAGAATTTATCTGACCATGTTAAGACAAGGATTTTGGATGCTCCTTTACAGTCTGATGTGTTGTTTGGTCCACCTGTGGAGTCACTCTTGAAGAAAATGGACTCTTGAAGAAAATGGAAGACAAGGCTAAGTCCATGCAGGCTGTTAAAGATTTTTTGCGAGTACAGCCTCCAAAGTTTAGTAGGAATTGGCCTGCTAAGGGATGGACGTATCCTTCTTATGATTCTCAGTCTAGGGGCAGATCTAGACGTGGTAGGGGCAGAGCTCAGAGTTCTTTCAGACCTAGAACAGGGAGTTCACCTGCACAATCTTCGGGTGAGGGCAGGGGCCAGTCCTTTCGTAAACAGGCCCAGTGACCTACCTTTTCAGCTGCCAGATCCTTCTTGCCTGGCAGCTCCTTTGGGAGGAAGGTTGGCACTCTTCAAGGAAAATTGGGATTTGATTACCCAAGACAAATGGGTATTGGATATCATACACCGAGGTTACAAGTTTTATTTCCATACCTTGCCTCCTTTCAAAGGCATGCCGGACGTTTCTCCTCAGCAAAGACTAGAGGCTCACAAACAAATTTCTCTGCTACTTCAAATAGGGGCCATACAACCGGTCCCTCTGCCAGAAGTGGGCCTAGGATTTTATTCTTGCCTGTTCCTAATACCAAAGAAAGGGAACACGTGGAGACCAATCTTGGATTTATCTATCCTCAACACATATCTGGACATTCCCAAGTTCAAAATGTTGACGTTACAACAGCTTTTACCTCTGCTGGGCAAAGATCACTGGATGGTGACTCTGGATCTCAAGGAGGCTTACTTTCATGTTCCTATCAGGCTCAGTTGCAGAAAGTATCTGCGTTTTCGGTCTGGGACTTCTCATTATCAGTTCTCTGCATTGCCCTTTGGCTTATCTACTGCGCCCAGAGTGTTCACGAAGGTTCTGGCTCCAGTGATAGCTTTCTTCAGGCTAAGAGGAATACAGATCTATCCTTATTTGGACGATTGCCTGATTCTGGCCCAAGGAAAGGACGAACTTCTTCATCATTTACAGTATGTGATAGCAGTGCTAAGATGCCTGGGGTATTCTGTGAACGAAATAAAGTCCAGTCTAGTACCCTCTCAGGACATGTGCTTTCTGGGTGTGAGACTGAATACAGCATCCCAGATGGCCTTTTGACCCCGGACAAACAAAAGAATCTTTCTCTTTACTTCCATCAATTGTCTCATCAGTCCAGGCTGACTGCAAGGACAGTCCTTCAAGCCTTGGGGTTCATGGCATCTTGTATTCTGGTGCTTCCCAATGCCAAACTGCATATGAGGAAGCTACAATTGTATCTCAAAATGTATGGACACAGCACTGCCAAGATATGGACACTGTCATTCAGATAATACCTTGCATTCAAAAGGAATTTTTGTGGTGGGCTCAGGAATGTCACCTAAACAAGGGACTCTCTGTGACCCGGCCAGAGGCGAGTCAGATTCTAACGACAGATGCCTCAGACAAAGCTTGGGAGCTCATCTAAATGGAAAGTGGGTACAAGACACGTGGCCTGCCAGACTTCAACATCTACATATCAACTTGAAGGAGATGTTAGCAGTCCAATTTGCATTAATAGCTTTCAAGGATTTACTTCTTCCAGGGCAGGTGTTGGTTCTAACAGACAACACAACTGTCATGTGGTACATCAACAAGCAAGGGGAACGATTCTTATCCTCTATGCAGACAAGCAATGATTTTGTGGGAGACTGCTCTCAGTTTACAGCTAAATCTTCAGGCAAGGTTTCTGCCGGGAGCACAGAACTCCTTAGCAGATGTGTTGAGCAGACAAATTATGGATCCCCACGAGTGGAAATTGGATCCTCATGTGTTTCAGAAATTGACAGTGTTATGGGGAACTCCAGACATAGATCTGTTAGCTTCTCCACTAAACTACCAGCTGCCAAAGTTTTGCAGAAAAAGGTTTCATCCCACAGCTTGGAAAGTGGATGCTCTCTCATTCAATTGGAGCAATCTTCATGTGTATGCCTTTCCACCTCTGCCTCTCCTCCCAAAGGTACTCCTGAAGGTCAGACAGGACAAGCCAAAGATGATTTTAATAGCTCCAGATTGGCCTCGACAGCACTGGTACCCATTACTGAGAAGTCTGGTTCAGGAGCCTCCATGGCCTTTGCCTTCGATTCCTCACCTGCTGTCTCAGGAGAACAGTCATTTACTCAATGTCAAACTTCACTCTCTACATCTAACAGCCTGGCATATTCTGTTTTAAACCCTGGAGGGTCTCAGCTTCCACAGCAAGTTTTGAATGTTATTTTGGAGGCCAGAAGGCCTAGTACAAGGAAAGTGTATGCAGATAAATGGAGGAGATTTTTATTTTGGAGTACAGCAAAGGAATTTGATGTTTCTAAGCCTAATTTAAGTGTGGCTCTTCAATATCTTACTGAGTTACTGGACAAAGGTTTGTCCTTCTCCTCTATTAAGGTTCATGCTGCAGCAATTTCTGCTCATTATGACTGTGACCCACCATTGTTTTCTCATCCTTTGTTTAAACAATTCCTTAGAGGGGCAAAGAATATAAGACCCCCACGTAGAGCTCCTACTCCTGCTTGGGATCTCAATTTTGTGTTGGAGAAACTCACTCTACAACCTTTTGAGCCTGCAGCTACTGCCGAGTTGAAATATTTATCATGGAAGACTGCTTTTTTGTTGGCCATTACCTCTGCGAGAAGGGTTTCTGAATTACAGGCCCTTATGGCGGTTGAGCCTTTCTTAATTTTCCATAAGGATAGGGTATCTTTACGCACTAATCCTTCCTTTATGCCTAAAGTGGTTTCTAGTGTGGCTTTAAACCAAACTATTCATTTGCCTACTTTTATGCAAACCCCCAAAATAAAGGGGAAAAGATTTTGCACACTTTGGATATACACAGGCAGTTGCGATATTATTTGAGCAGAACTAAAGGGTTCAGGCAGTCTCAGCAGTTATTTGTTTCATTTGCTTTGGGTTCTCAGGGCAAGCCTGTTTCAAAACAAACTATTTCTAAGTGGATTGGGTTTTGTATTGCTTTCTGTTATTCCCATCATGGTAAGGAGATTCCAGCTGGGATTAGGCCTCATTCCACTAGGGCTACTGCCACTTCTACAGCTTTTTAAGGGGTGGCAACTAAAGATATTTTGGAGGCAGCTACTTGGAGTTCAGTGCATACTTTCTCTAAGCATTACCACCTTCCACTTTACTCTAAATCTAGGGCTGGTTTTGCCACTGCAATTTTACAGGGCATTTTGGCAGCTCCTAATGCTTTATAGTTTTGCCATCCTCCCTTACCTCTGCTTTGGGATTCTACCCATATGTAAGGACTGCAGCAATGTGAGATGAAGAACATAGTACAGTTTTGTACCTACCATAAATGTAGATGTTCGAAGATCCACATTGCTGCAGTCCAATTTACCCTCCCTCCTTCCCCTCTGTTGTTGAAGGTGGTGGTGTGGTTTGTGTTGTACATATTGTAAATATGGTTAGTGCACGGGTGGTTGGTTAGTTTTTGCTGTTTTTTTGGCTTTGGCCTTTCTTGTTAGGGCCTTCTGACATCTGGGGCAAGAAAAGACTGAGGAAATGACGTCGGTCATGCGCTTTTGTACCCTGACGTCCTGATGTCAGTTTAAAGCGCCTTGACCGACGTCAGCCTAATACTTTGGTATTCGGGCCGACCGAGGACAGCGGACTACCCATATGTAAGGACTGCAGCAATGTGGATCTTCGAACATCTACATTTATGGTAGGTACAAAACTGTACTTTTTATCTGAACAGGAGTCCGATGACTCTGTATCTGAATATGAAGACATGCAACCCCTCTCTGCTTATGAAGATTCTGATTGCAACGGAATCCATTCCTTCAGTCTCTCCAACAAAGGACTTTTCCTTTGGGGAACCCTACATACTTTAAGGGAGCTTTTCCAATGGGAATGTCAGGACTACCCTCAGTCTAAAAAGAGACTCTGGGAATTCTTAGATCTTCCACAGCACAGACCTCTGGACATTCCTCCTGTATTGGATGTTGTGGATGATATTTTTATTGAATCCAGTTTGACTCCTGACACCCTCCCTACTGCTCCCGGGAAACCTGACCAGTACTATAGAGTCCCTGACTCTCACAAATTTCTTTTCAAAAATCCTACTGCTGACCCCCGAGGTTATTTCTCAAGGGCCTAAAGGAATTAAAGCAACTTCTGCTAAGAAACCCACCCCCTCAGACAGGGATTCCTAAGCATTAGACAGATTGGGTAAAAAGGTGTACACCTCTGCTACTCTTGCTATTAGAGCACTAAATTGTCAGTTCCATAGGCTAAAATTTCAGCAACATACCGTGCAACTTCTCAAACAAAAATCATCTTTTCCTACTTGTGCAGAAAATAGTTACAAGAGTTAATGCACTCTGCAAGTCAAGTAACTAAGCACACCTTACAATTTGGTTTTGATGCCCTAGAAGCATATTGCAGGGCAGCAGTCACTGCTTCTTTCCTTAGAAGGCATGCTTGGCTTAAGGAACAGCCCTTGCCAGCCCATGTCAAGTCCAAATTAGTGGACGCACCCTTGCACAAAGACAGCTTATTTGGCACCAAGGCAGAGGAGGTGTTAAAGATGGAAGAAAAAGCCAAATCTGTGCAGACAGTTAAGGACTTCTTGCAGATCCATTAGGCACTGGTCTTTTCCTGTCCCCTCCAGGTCAGCTCAGCCCAGACCCCGGGGAAGCAGGCCCCCCCAGGGAATGCAGAGATCTAAGCAATGGAGTGCTGCCTCTTAAAAACCATGGAGTGCTAAGCCACTCCCTCACGGTAAGAGCTCTCAATGACTTTCCACTTCCACCCCCTCCCTCTGCCCACCTGCTCTTGCCCCTAGAAGGAAAACTCTCCATCTGAAGTAGTTAACTTCATTTTATCTGCAACCTGTGGGTATTTGGCTCCGAGCTGGCAACTTTTTTTTCTCTCATCTGCTCCAAGCTCCGAGCTCCTCCCCTTACCCATAATACCCTACCATCTCCTATCTTCCCTCAGATCTTGTTTGCCGTGCCAGTAGTGTGCTTCATGGTCTCCTTTGCTCTGAGCTCGGGGATAGTAAGTAGAAACTTTTTTGCTGATATCTAGGTGTGCTTGACTACGATTTCCCTTCCTCCCATTCTGTAGTATCGCATTTGGTTGTTGGTGTAAAAAAAAAAAAAAAAAAAAAAATTTCTATTAGAGTAGTAGTTAGGCCTGCCCCTCCCCTACCTGTGTGTGTGTGGTTTTTGGAAAGGTAGTGCTTATACCTTGGAGTGCAGGACTATGGCTGACCAGACAAAGCCTGTGTTCAAAAAATGTACAAAGTGTGGCTATAAGCTTTCCCATGCCGATGGTCTCACACTGTGTGCGATATGCTTAGGAGTGGCACATTTATCCACTCAATGTGCTGTCTGTTCAGGTTTCAACCCTAGGGCCCTTGGGGATCGTAAGGCCAAGCTAGTTACCAAAGGCCTTCTCCCTGTTGCCATGCTGGAATCTGCCTCTGTCACTATTGTACCACCCCAGACAGGAACTTTACCTCCCTCCACGTCTGGCGTTGGGTCTTCAAAGGACCGATCTTCAGTCAGCGAGTCTGACAAAGATAAGGACAAAGAAAAAGAGAAGGAAAAGGAAAGGTGCAGAGAAGAAAGGGAGAAAAAGGACAGGCATCGTAAGAGATCCCCAGACAGGGAGCTCTTTCTCAGCCCCCCCATCTAAGACCATGAGGCCTGTTTCTCCTCGGCTCCGGTCTCCTCGTCCTCACCGGAGCCGTTGGAACATTCGGACCTGAGGCCCTCCACCCCACTGCGCAGACCAGCCAGATCTGAGTCGGTGGCCTCTTCGTGGTCGACTCGGAACCTATCGAACATGGATATGGACAGGATGATGCAGAGATTTATTCAGACCCAAATTCAGATGGGAGTCTTGCCAGGTCCCTCTCTCTGGAGGGGTGACCTTCATGCCTCTTTTCCGCCCCATCTCTCCTTCCCCGATCCGTGCTTCGGGGCTCTCGGATCCGAGGTTTTTCAAAGCTGGTAGCTCGGTGCCAACTGTTCCTCCAACCTCGACTCCGGCTGTCAACTTGAGTTCCTCGGATCCAACTTGTTCGGATCCGAGTGACACTCTGAGCCGTGGACAGGGAGTCTGACCCGGGGGAATGGATTCTTCGGCTCAGACTCTTTCGGACCCGATCTGTTCCCTCGGACCTCAGGGTACCCTGTCTTCAGCTCCGGTCCCCGCTTCGGATCCAGGAGGACTTCTCCCTCGGCCTTCAAAGTGGTGGAGAGGGTTCTCTCCCAGGGATTGAGACCCCAGCCCATCTCCTCGGATACCACCCAGGCTCCCCTGGATTTGGCAACGACTCCCTTCATCCTGAGACAGCCCATGCCAGCGGATCCCCAGGTCATTTTCCCTGAGGAAACCCCTGCAGCTCGCGGATCCCCATCTGAAAGTCCCACTGAAGAGGTTCACCATAAGCGCAAGTGCAAAAGGAGGCACTTGGGCTCCCCCGAGTCTCTCGCCACTGACACTGACTTAGATGAAGGAGAAGGTTCCCCCATGTCACCTCCCGAAGACGTCTCCTTCGGAGAAATTATGGAGATCCTCCGCCAGAGAGGAGGTTGGTCAGCCCCAAAACCTTCTGGGGATGAGTCAGTGTTCCTGGAGGCCTTTGGCACGGGCCCATCTACTTCCTGGGTGTCCCCACCAGTAGATCCCTTGGTGGACCTCATCACCACGAGGGCATGGAAGGAGCCCGACACCGTAGAGCCCAACCCCATGCGCCCTGACAAGATTTTATCTCCCCCTTCTGATAGACAACCCTAGTCGAAAGGAGCCCCAGTTGATGCTATGTTGGTCGCAGCGGCCACAAAGAAGGAACTAGCACAGGAGTTCCTTAGTCCACCCTCCAGGCAAGGAGTCCAGGTCGATGGATAGGTTTGGGAAGCGCATATACTCAGCAACTTTTTCTATCTGTGCGCTGAATTATTTGGCACGTGATTCGGCTTCAGCGAGACCTTGCTTCGGAATTCGCTGACTCGCCCCCAGAGTCTTTATCGTCGCAGGACAGACAGCTGTTCTCGGTGAAAATGTCTGCTCTGAAGTCGGTCTCAAACGCATCTATGCAGCTACTTTCCCATGCCACGGAAGGAGCAGCTAGAGCGGTTGGGACAGGGATAGCCTTGAGGTGTCATGCCTGGCTCAGATTGTGTCGGTTCACAGACCCTTTCAAGGCGTCGTTTATCAACGCTCACTGTGACTGTTCTTCCCTCTTTGGGCAAACAGTACGTGACAAACTTGTCCAGAGCGAAAAGGACGGGAAGACTTTGTCTGCCATCGGAGTCCGCTTCTCTAACCCTCTGCCATCCTTTTCTAGGAATCAGAGGGCAGAAGATGATGTGGTTCAGAAAATCTCAGTTTTCCCGGGATTCTCAGGACAACTATTCCCCCAGAGGCAGAGGGGGACAGGATCGACACCGACCCAGAGGTAGAGGGGGTCCCAGGAATTTTGGGTCTAGGGAACCCTTCTCTGATAGACCTGGTCAACAGCCCTGAGGGGTTGCCCAACTGTCCTACTCTGGAGGCAGACTGGGGACGATTGTCCTTACACCCAGCGGCATGGGAGTCCATTACGACAAATCGCTGGGTTCTTCAGAGGTTACTCGATTCCTTTCGTTGCCTCTCCAAATATTACAAAACCCTTCCCGGATGTTCCACCCGCTCACAGGGAGGCCGCAGCTGTAGAGGTTTCAAAGCTGCTTCTCAAACAAGCCATCGAAAAGCCCCCCCCCCCCCCCCCATCAGTCTGGATTAGGCATCTACTCAAGGTTCTTTTTGGTGCCAAAAAAGACTGGGGTCCTCAAGCCCATTCTAGACCTGTCAACATTAAACCTGTCGGTAGCCAAATAGAAATTCCGGATGGTCACCCTACAGTCCATTCTACCTCATCTCAGAGAGTACGACTGGATGTGCTCGTTAGACCTTCAGGATGCTTACTACCACATGAAAATACACAAGCTCCAGGAGGTTTCTGTGCTTCCAGCTGGGAGCCAGTCACTTTCAGTTCAAGCCGTACCCTTTGGCCTCACCACAGCCCCCAGGGTGTTCACCAAGGTAATGGCAGTTGTAGCAGCTCGCCTAAGGCTTCAGGGTATTCAGGTGTTTCCATACCTGGACGACTGGCTCTTCGCTGCGCACAACAAGCATCACTTGTGTCTGGCCCGAGATTATTTCATTCGGTTAGCAGACCTGCTGGGAATTAGTCAATGTTCACAAATCCCATTTGCAGCCAGCACAAATTCTAGACTTCATTGGGGCACGGTTAGACACTTTGCAGATGAAGGTATTCCTAACTCCAGACAGGATTCTACATCTCAGATGCCACATAGCTCGGATAGCGAACTCCAAGTCTTCAAAGGTGAGCGAGGTTCTCCGGGCTCTAGGCTCCATGGCTGCCGTCATATCTATTCTCCCTTATGTGCACCTTCACATGCAGGTTCTTCAATGGACTCTGGCTGTTCAGTGGTCTTGGCTAGACCTTTCCATGGAATTTCCATTCAATATCAGTCACATCTGCAGGACATCTCTTCTTTGGTGGTTAACTTCACTGGAGATATCAAAAGGATGCCCATTTGTGTCACCCCCAGTCCAAACCACAGTGACCATGGATGCCTCCCAACTCTGGTGGGGGGGACACTGTTCAGGAAGGACAGTCCAAGGCACGTGGTCCCAGACAGACCAATTTCCACATAAATGTTCCAGAGATAAGGGCAGTGCTTTTAGCGTTGACAGCCTTTCACACAGTCCTCCCTCTCGGATTGATTGCACTTCAGTCAGACAACATGTCGGTCGTCTGGTATATCACCAAGCAGGGGGGAACCGGATCCTGCCCTCTGTCGTGAGGCCATGAGAGTGTGGGAATGGGCGATTTCCACCGGTCAGTTTCTGATAGCAACGCACATCCCAGGGCGCTCCAACATTTTAGCGGACAGATTGAGCCTGGCCATTCTGATGCCTTATGAGTGGTCTCTGAAACGGTCAGTAGCGGAGGAGATTTTTCTTGCATGGGGTCAGCCTTGCTGCAATTTCTTCACATCTGCTTCCAACGCGAAGTGCAGTGAGTTCTTCGCTCGATTCCCTCACCAGGGGAATTCCCCAGAGACTCTCTAGTCCATTTTTGGACTCCCGGGCTTCTGTATGCTTATCCACCTTTACCTTTCATTCCGAGCTTTCTTCAGAAAGCTTGCCGACTACGGTTCAAAGTGATCCTCATTGTCCCGTTCTGGCCTCGTCCGGTTTAGTTCCCATTCCTTTGGTCTCATCTCTTAGCTCCCCGTGGATTCTGGATCCCTGCCTGGATCTGATTTCCCATCCGTCTGGGGCACGTCCGCCCAATCTGGGCAGCCTCAAGCGAACAGCTTGGTTGCTCCAGTTCCGTTAATTGCCAGGACTCCCGGTCTTTCATCCCAGGTAAAATCCGTTCTGGTGGCCTCTAGACTCCACTAGGAAACTTTATTGCAGTAAATGGAAGCGTTTTTCCATTTGGGCTTCACAGAGAAAAATAGATCCCTTTGCAGCCCTTGTTCCAGCGGTGTTGGATTACCTATCTGGTATCTTTCAGCAAGGAGCTAGTTCCTCCACAGTTAAAGTACAATTGGCAGCCATTTCCAGTTTTCACGTTGGTGAAGACAACATGGCCTTAGCCTCCTCTAGACTGTGTAAGGCTTTTCTTAAAGGTACTTTTCTGTTATGGCCCCCTGTCAAGGATTCTGTACCTCCTTGGGACCTTACTTTTGTTTTACAGGCATTGGTGGCCCCTCCTTTCGAACCTGCAGCTTCGGTGGACTTAAAATTTTTGTCCTGGAAGACAGCTTTCCTAGTCGCCATTACATCAGCTAGGAGGGTTTCTGAGCTTAATGCTCTGTCTGCCGTGCCTCTGTATTTAGTCTTCCATAAGGATAGGGTCGTCTCCCCCCCCCCCCCCCCGCCGTACTAACCCTTCCTTCTTACCTAAAGTGGCATCTGAAGCAAACATAAACCAGTCCATTAATCTGCTTGTTTTCTTTCCCAATTTCAGAAATAAAGGTGAATACAAACTCCATTTGTTAATGTTCATAGACAACTTCGTTTTTATCTTCATAGAATGAAGTCTTTCCGCAAGACTGACCAATTGTTTCCTTTTCCAAAGCGTTTATGGGAAAAGCTATTTCTAAAGTTTCTTTTGCTAGACGGATCACTCTTTGCATTTCACATGCCTACAAAGCAAAAGGTTTATCTCCTCCTGGTATAGTTAAGGCTCACTCTACCAGGTCCATGGCGACTTCTGCTGCTTTTTGGTCCAGGGTACCTTTGGACGATATTTGTACAGCAGCAACATGGGCCAATTCACATACCTTCATTTCCCATTACAAATTGGATCCGATTTCGAGGGGTAGAGCATCCTTTGGCTCTGCGGTGCTCAGGAATATCCTTCCACAAGGGCCACCCAGGATCGGAGTAGCTGGGGACTCTGTCCCACAGGTTGCAGATAAAATTAAGTTAACTACTTCAGATAAAGACGTTATGTACTCACCATAACGTTCCATCTGAATAGTTATACTTCATTTTTCTGCAACATTCCCTCCCTCCATCCCGGACCTTATCCTGTTTTTATGTTTGGTTTATTGGGTTGAGTTGCATATATATATTGTTGCAGCAAACTCGATCTGAGGGAAGATAGGAGATGGTAACGGCATTGTGGGTAAGGGGAGGAGCTCGGAGCAAGTACGAGAAAAAAAAGGTACCGGCTCAGATTCGATACGGATCCGTATACTCGCATGTTGCCAAAAAATGAAGTATAACTACTCGGATGGAACGTTATGGTGAGTATATAACTTCTTTTTTCACGCAAGCACCTGGGCCAACATTACCAATGACCGCTGGGCCTTCAACATAGTGTCCCAGGGATACAAATTTTATTTCCACACTCTACCAACCCCTAAAGGGTTCCCAGATCTTCCCCCAAACCAGTGGGTAGAGGCCAAAAAGCAAGTCCTTTCCCTGCTTTCTATGAGGGCAATAGAGCATGTTCCTGTAGAACAGATAGGCCAAGGTTTCTACTCCAGACTCTTCCTGGTACCCAGAAAAGAGGGCACCTGGCTCCCTGTCCTCGATTTATCCATTCTAAAGACCTTTCTGGTGATACCAAAATTCAAAATGCTCACCCTCCAGCAACTACTACCTATGCTGTCCAAGGATGCTTGGTTAGCCACCCTAGACCTAAAAGGGGCTACCTACACATCACAATCAGGGAATCATGCAGGAAATATCTACGTTTCAGGGCAGGATCACTGCACTTTCAGTTCTCTGCGCTTCCCTTTGGCTTATCCACTGCTCCCAGAGTTTTCACAAATGTTTGGCTCCCGCCATTGATTTTTGCAGGCAAAGAAATTTTCAAATTTACCCATACTTAGATGACTGCCCGACTCGGGCAGACAGGAAAAGCTGCTAAAGCACCTGGCCGTTGTAAAGGACCTACTGACCTCCTTGGGATATACTGTCAATGAAATGAAATCCAAACTAGTACCCACCCAAAAAATTATATTCCTGGGAACAAACCTGGCACAGCATCCCAGATGGCATTCCTTACAGCAGAAAAACGAACCTACCTGACAGCCTACTTCTCAACTATCCACCAGCCCCCAGTTATCCACAAGGAAAATCTGCAAGCTTTGGGGTTCATGGCTTCTTGCATTCTACTCATTCCATATGCCAGACTGCATACGAGATAATTACAATGGTACCTAAAAAGCCTTCGGTGTCAACACTCCCAAGACCTGGAAACTCTTATACCAGTGATACCTTGTTTAAGGAAAGATTTTCTTTGGCGGACAGCAGCATGCTACCACAACAAGGGACTACCCTTCTCACAACCTCACACCCCCCAGGCCCTCACCACAGACTCCTCAGACTATGCCTGGGGTGCACACCTGGACGGCAGGTGCATACAGGGCCAATGGAGCCCACATCAAATA
>NC_056747.1:95628186-95723343 GCF_019279795.1 Protopterus annectens
TCGGTTATTTTTCCCAATACCTTGGTTCTTTTGCCAGTTTTCTCCACTAAATTCCATCTTCTCTTGCCTATTTTCTGTCATCTCTACCGGCAAAATCTCCTTTCTCCATTCTTTGCTTGGCATAGTTCGTAGAATACTTTCTCCTACTTTTATGAATGTAATATTTTGTGTGGTTGTTAGTATTTTCCTTAAGGATCTACATCCAAAATCCCATTGAACTACTGCCCACTTCATCATTGTTGTCGTCATCATCATCCTTTTTACATTTTTAGTTTTAACCTTCTGCTTGTATTGTGTGAGCCTTAACTGTGTACCTGTAAAATGTCCCTTCCAATAAAATAAGATGATGTAAGATTACTTGATTTGAAGGATCAACTTATCCCTTTTAACTTGAGCCGTCTTCCTCTCCTGGATAAATTCCTTCAACTCTTTAATTGTTGTCCACAACTTTTCTTCTGGTTGATTAAAAATATACCTGACCCATATATAAAACAAAAGGAAATCAAATATTTTCACTGTTTGGATATTGATAGTACCATACAAACGAGGTCCCAATTCCTCAGTATTTGTTTTTTGTTTTCTGTCTCTGTCCCTATATCCTTGGCTGCTATAACAGAAGTCCTTTTAACCCATCTTCGTAAATACTTCATCTTTTTCCCCATAAATATAGATGACTATTGAACCAAAGTGTGTGTGCGCGCATAGTTTAAGGAAGTAAACTTTGTTTTATCATCTTAAATTCTACATCCCAGAAAGTGTTGAAATTGTCTCAGAATGTTCCACAACACTGAGGTGTCTTTCTGGATTTATCAGGTACAGTGTCATCTGCAAATAAAGCCAACTTTTCCTGTTTATCATACCAGTTGTATTAAACTTCTGAGTCCCTTATTTTCTTTGTCAATGGCTGTAAATATAAAGCAGATAGGAAAGAGACACCCCTGCCTGCTTCCTCAGTTTGAATACAACTCATCAGAGAGGAACCCTACACTTGCCTCCGATCCTTCATATATCCCTCTAATTACCTTCTTGGATCAGCGAATGCCAATGCTTCGAATGCCCTACTCTCTGCATAAGACCTAGTAACAGTGGTATTTCTTTCTTTGTGCTTACCCATGAACCATGTTTGTTCTGTTAATGCTGTCAGTTTGCCTCCCCACCACAAAACCACATTGGTAGTATCTATCAGTTTTGGCAACACCTTTGCCATTCTTTTAGCTAGGGCAGACACATTTTGTTATAATGCTTTAGAATTTAAATGGGTCTGTATGTCGCTGGTTCTGATGTTTTTTTACTGTCTTCAGTTAATACAACCCCCACAGCTTTCTTCCAAGATGTTGGTGGCTTCCCCTCATTTTAAAATACTGTTAAACAAGATCTTCCAGATCTTTATCACTTTCTTCCCTCCTAACTGGCAGACTTTCACAGGAATGCCATCTGTCCTGGAGACTTTTCCTGAAGATTGATTATACGTGATCCTTTTGTCTCATCTCCTATCTTGACTGTTGGGCAACTAACCTTGACATAATTAAGTCTTTCATAAATATTTCCATTTGTGCTCGCTCTTGATTAGCACATCTCTATGGTTTATACAAATTTGTATAACGTATATGAAATATTTGTAATACCTGCACAGGATCTCTAGTTATTTTTCTTGTAGGCTCCCTAAGTTAGTGACAGCCCTTTTTATTTTCTGTTGACTAAGTTGTGCTAAAAGTTTCTTCCCTGCATTTATCCATAAAAAGGTGCTTAACAGCAATCTTTCTAAACTCCTGCATCTTGTCCAGAAACACCGTTATTTTGTGGTTTTAGCAGTATGCATTTGTACATGTTCTGTGCGATTCCCTTATTTTGTAGTATTTTAACTTTTGTCAGCTCCTTTAAGTAATTATTATTGCTACTTAATGGTATCTGTTTTATTTCCACCTTGCTTCTAAACTCCACTTTCATTTTATCCCACTCATTAGCTATAACTTTTGAAGTTATGTCTATCTTCCCTAGTATCTCAAATAGTTTCCACTGCCCATTTCTTCTATCTTTAACAGGTAGGAAAGTGCATTGTCTCATTTTTACTGCGGTGGTGGTTCTGCGGTAGCGTTGTCGCCTCAGTTGGACGTTGCTTGTTCGATTCTCAGTTAGAACGTCTTCTGTGTGGCGACATGCGTGAACGGGCGTTCCTTCGTTGAAGGTTGTGCGTTAGGCCCGGCAAGCCAGCACGTAAAACTCTACTGCTACTCATTAGCGGATCGGAGTTCTGCTGTGGCGACCCATAACAGGGAAAAGCCGAAAGACCCAAACAAACCATGCATTTTGTTTCCTCACAGCAAGAGGTTCTCCCGTTCGTTTCTTGGCATGGCTTGTGAGTGCCTTCTGTGTGGAGACTGCATGTCCTCCCTGCGATCGGGTACCGTTCGAAAGACATATGTGCGTAAATGGGTGTGCCTTCGTAGAAGGTTGGGTGTTGAGCTGGCACCTTGGTGTTTCATAAAAATCTACTGCCAGTCATTAGGGGACTGGAGTTCCACAGTGGCTACCCCTTACCGGGAAAAAGCTGAAAAGACAAACAACCACCATGCATTTTTATCTTTGTTTTTATCAGTGCATGATCTGAAATAGTTAATTGGATGTGTGTCAAAGCTTTCATTGAAATGCACGTTTCTGTGAAATATTTTATCTAGTCTAGCCCATTTCTTGTACTTTGGAGAATAATATACACATTCTGTCTGAGTTCCTACTACTGAATTCATGTCTTCCATACCAAATATTTTCTTAAATTTACGATAAGCCAACAAACAAGCAAACAAAACCACACCACCAACGGAGCTCGAACTCTGCAAACAGCAAATAAATAATGATAGATCTGATCTCCAAAAGCATATGCAGAGTCCTATGTCAGAAACAGTAAAAAACGCCAAAATCCTCACAGCAGTTCTGGTTGAAAAACAGCCAATTGAGCTTGGAAAAACGTATTTATTTAACAAAACGTGAGCGCTTTCGCCATTCGGCTTCCTCAGATGTTACATAAAAACACAATCATAACACATTTAAATACTATTGCACAAGTCCTCATTGGCAGATAAAAACACGTGTCCATAAAAAATATTGATGTTGCTTAAATTGTCCATACATTTGCAACACTTACAATAATATATGAGCGATACTTTCAATGCTTATTGGCAGCATTCATGCCTAGTTAGCATTAAGTCGCTGACCATATATCAAAACTTGAACACAATCTGTTAATATTTACAAAAGCATTCTTAAAAAACATTCTTAAAAACATCACATCAGAGCACAGTTCTTTTGTCATATCTGAAAACATCCGACATTGCTAGAGAACTCATAAACGTCACCTCTACATTAAAAAAGCGCTTCATCCAAAATCAATAGCAGTTAAAAGAGCCCACAATTATGTGGCGTAATGATGCTAAACATTGCAATGAATGACAGATCTTACTACACTTATACAGGTTTTGAAAAAGGTGTATTTCTTGACTATAAAACGCCACCTTTTAATTAAAACGGGTTTCAAATTCACTTTTTCACTTTTTGATCTATCTTACATCTGATTATCCAACTGTGAAGCAGATTTATTTCTTAGGTTTAAAACACCGCCTTTTCCTTAAAATGGGTTTCAAATTCACTTTTTCATTCAAGCCTGGATTTTGATCTGCCTTGCATCTTATTATCCAGCGTAGTTCACACTCTAAGGTGTAATTTATCAAATCACCCCCCCGTACACTAGGAAAGACTTCTTGCATGACACTAAACAAGAAACTATGTGAGGGACCATGGGACATAACATGTTTAGCCAACGAGTTGGTACCATTGCCTGTCCTAATGTTATACTGGTGTTCTCTAATCCTCTCACGTAAGGTTCTATTCGTTTTTCCTATATAGAACGATACGCATGCTGTGCACCTAGCTAGGTACACAACATTCATACTCGCACAATTTGTACCTGTCTCAAAACTAAACACATGATTATTATGTGGATTCATGAAGCTTGTTCTAGTGTCAATCAAATAAACTCATGGGGAGTGTTCAGCAATGTGATGAAGGGCCAATTGATGCGAGCCTCGAGATTGAACCCGAGTGATGTGGGTTTTGATGAAGAAGTGGATAGGTTAAGGAACATGTTCCTGGAACGAGGGTATGAACAGTCAGGGTTCGATCATACAGTAGGTGAGGTTTATGAGCTCAGACACACTTCAGCGAGACCATATTTTGCAGATAATACTATGGTTTCAGAAGGTCCAATATCCACTCCCCATGAGTTTATGAGAGCACCTATGTTCTACAGTAGTGACGGTGTTTATTTGAAAGAGTTGATGAGAAAGTATTGGGATATTTTGAGGCCAGATCAAGACATCGGTAATCTAGTAGGGCCAGTTCCACTGGTCACCTACAGGAATAAATCCAACTTAAGGAGTTTGTTGTGCTATAAAGGGATGGCGTCCATAGTTAGAAGAGGCCATGAATGTAACACTGTTGCTTGTGGGAGGTGCAATCAGTGTCATTTGATTGACACTAGAACAAGCTTCATGAATCCACCTAATAATCATGTGTTTAGTTTTGAGACAGGTACAAATTGTGCGAGTATGAATGTTGTGTATCTATCTAGCTAGGTGCACAGCATGCGTATCGTTCTATATAGGAAAAACGAATAGAACCTTACGTGAGAGGATTAGAGAACACCAGTATAACATTAGGACAGGCAATGGTACCAACTCGTTGGCTAAACATGTTATGTCCCATGGTCCCTCACATAGTTTCTTGTTTAGTGTCATGCAAGAAGTCTTTCCTAGTGTACGGGGGGGTGATTTGATAAATTACACCTTAGAGTGTGAACTACGCTGGATAATAAGATGCAAGGCAGATCAAAATCCAGGCTTGAATGAAAAAGTGAATTTGAAACCCATTTTAAGGAAAAGGCGGTGTTTTAAACCTAAGAAATAAATCTGCTTCACAGTTGGATAATCAGATGTAAGATAGATCAAAAGTGAAAAGTGAATTTGAAACCCGTTTTAATTAAAAGGTGGCGTTTTATAGTCAAGAAATACACCTTTTTCAAAACCTGTATAAGTGTAGTAAGATCTGTCATTCATTGCAATGTTTAGCATCATTACGCCACATAATTGTGGGCTCTTTTAACTGCTATTGATTTTGGATGAAGCGCTTTTTTAATGTAGAGGTGGCGTTTATGAGTTCTCTAGCAATGTCGGATGTTTTCAGATATGACAAAAGAACTGTGCTCTGATGTGATGTTTTTAAGAATGTTTTTTAAGAATGCTTTTGTAAATATTAACAGATTGTGTTCAAGTTTTGATATATGGTCAGCGACTTAATGCTAACTAGGCATGAATGCTGCCAATAAGCATTGAAAGTATCGCTCATATATTATTGTAAGTGTTGCAAATGTATGGACAATTTAAGCAACATCAATATTTTTTATGGACACGTGTTTTTATCTGCCAATGAGGACTTGTGCAATAGTATTTAAATGTGTTATGATTGTGTTTTTATGTAACGTCTGAGGAAGCCGAATGGCGAAAGCGCTCACGTTTTGTTAAATAAATATGTTTTTCCAAGCTCAATTGGCTGTTTTTCAACCAGAACTGCTGTGAGGATTTTGGCGTTTTTTACTGTTTCTGCCATAGGACTCTGCATATGCTTTTGGAGATCGGATTTTCTTAAATTTACTCACTTTTGTTACATTTTTCTCTTCTTGGTCTCCCCGGATCCATCTTTACTATTGCATATCAAGTTCTAGCCCCCACCTGTAAGTAATATTCCCTGCTGAAAGCTGATTATTTCTCCTAAAATGTTCTTAAACTCCATAATTGCAGATTTTGGTGGAGTGTAAATGCCTGCATAATCCTCCTCTCTTGTCATTAGCTCCTTACTACCAGAAATCTAACATGATTGCCTTTTTTCCCCCCTTCTGTCACTATTTGAGCCCCTCTAGTAATCGGTATAGTTACTCCCCTTTTTCTTTTTCCTTAATGTGCTGCTGACTATTCATCCTGGAATCCTTTCTTTGTCAAATATTCACATTTATTTTTTTTCTTAAATGTCTTTTGCAGCAGCATTGCTATTTGCACTTTACATTTCTTAATATAATTCAATACTGTCTCCTTTTTTGTGTATACCTGTAAAGTCATTTATGTTGCAAGATGCAATGGCTACACTATCCGTATTAACACAAAAAGCAATTGATCTGAAGTAGTTACTTCATTTGCTCTGCAACCTGTGGGTATCTGATCCGACCTCGGATCCGAGCCGGCAGCTTTACTAGCTAAAAGATCCGAGTTCCTAGCTCCTCCCTTTTACCCATAATCCCCTGCTGCATGCTGCATTTCCTCAGAGTTTGCCGCGACTGAAAGAAGCTACTAGTGAAGAGCTCCTTAGGCTTGGTTGAGATCGTTTCTATATATCTTGTTCAAAGTTAGACAAAAAGTTTATTATTTTTTGTCAGTGTGTGAATGATTTAGCCCCTTCGTCGAGTTATAGTGTTAGTTTTAATTTTTTGTGGTAATTTTTAGTTTTTTGGTCGTTGTGTTCTGTCCCTCCCCTATAGTGTCTGGGTGTGTTACTGTGATGGCTGAAGGGTCCAAAGCCGTCTTTTCTAAATGCACTGAGTGTGGCCATAAGCTTTCCCTGGCTGATGGCCACACTCTGTGCGTGTTGTGTCTGGGGGTGGCCCACCTTTCCACTAGCTGCCAGATATGTGCAGCGTTTAACCCCCGGGCCATCAGGAATAGGAAGAACAAGTTGATCCTGGCGGGCTTGTTACCGCAGGACACTTCTTCCTCTCCCTCTAAGGCACAGGCTGCTACCGCAGCCCCTATACCTTTAGGTCCCCCCACTCTGCCTGGGACTCAACCTCCCTCTGCTGTGCAGGGTTCAGGGGAATCATCTGCCTCTTCTAGGGAGAAGAGACATAAAGAAAAGGAGAAGCACAAGAGTCATAAAAGGCGGGCTGAGACTCATCCCGCAGTCCCGCCATCTAAAGTCTCTAGTCCCTCCACGAGGGCCTCCGGATCCTCTCCCTCTTGGCTCCGTTCGCCTTGTTTCTTGCCGGAGGAGGATTACCGGTTTCCCTCGAGGTCATCGAGGCGGCCTTCCCGGCCCGCCTCGATGACGTCTTCTAGGTCTACGAGAAGCCTGACCGACGCGGACATGGATCGGATGATGCGTCAATTTCTGCAGACTCCGATGCAGATGGGGGTGTTCCTGCCTCCCCCCCCCTCATGGGGGGAGTGCAGTCCCCCTTTTTGCTCCGATCACTCCTTCTCCAACCCGTTTTCGGGTTTTGGAGTCATCGGATCCGGGCCCTTTCGGAGTCGGGGATTTGTCGGCGCCGATAGCTCCGACAGCTTCGACGCCGACTGTACCCTTCAGTGTGTCAGATCCTAGCTCTTGGGGCCGAGAGCAGAGCGTCGGATCCGTTGGGGTTGGTGGGTCTTCGGCGCCCTTCAGGTCGGAGCACACTTCCCTCTCGGATCCGACCGCTTCGGCTCTGACACCGATCCCTGCTTCGGAGCGGAGGAGACTGCTTTCTGAGCCTGGCGAAAGTGGCTCGCCTTCTGCTTTTGAGGTAGTGGAGAGGGTTCTGTCAAGGTCTTCCAGATTCCCGGTCCGGGCATCAGATCCTCCTGCTCTTCCTTTGCATTTGGGTCTATCCTGTGTCATCCGACCACTGGGACAGCCTGCTCAAACCCTCCAGTTAGTTCCCTTAGAGGAACAGGATACGTAGGTGAGCCCTCCTCGGATAGTCCCACCGAGGAGGTTCCTCGCAAACGGAAGTGTAAAAGGAGGCACCTGGACTCCCCTGAGTCCCTCACGACAGACACGGATTTGGATGAAGGGGAAGGTTCCCGAAGGTCACCCCCTGAGGATGTCTCCTTTGGAGACATCATGGAAATGTTGCGAATTAGAGGGGGGTGGTCTTCCCAAAAACCTTCCTCGGATGAGTCCGTGTTTCTGGAGGCGTTTGAGGCAGGCCCGTCTACCTCCTGGGTGTCCCCTCCGGCTGACCCCCTGGTAGACTTAATTACTACCAGGGCGTGGAAGGAGCCTGACACCGTGGAGCCAATTCCAAGACGGCCAGACAAAATTCTTAGCCCTCCCTCCGATAGGCAGGCCTGGTCTAAGGGGTCACCTGTGGATGCCATGATGGTGGTGGCTGCCACGAAGAAGGAACTCGCGCAGGAGAGTTCCTTGGTCCACCCTCCGGATAAGGAATCTCTGGCGTTGGACCGCATTGGGAAGCGGATGTTTGCTTCAGCCACCTTCTCTGTAAGGGTGCTGAACTACATGGCACACATTATCAGGCTACAGCGAGACCTAATAAAGGAATACACTGCAGCTCCCTCTGAGTCCATGGCGGTCGAGGATAAGAAGACTTTCTCGACTCGTATGGCCACTCTGAAGTCTATCTCGACCTTGTCTATGCGGCTACTCTCCCATGCTACGGAGGGATCTGCTAGAGCTAGCGGAGCCGGGGTCGTCTTGCGGCATCACACCTGGCTCCGCCTTTGCGATTTCACGGAACCCTTTAAGGCGTCCTTTGCGAATGCTCCCTTTGACGGTTCTTCGCTTTTTGGCAAGACCGTACGCGAGACACTGGTCCAAAGCGAGAAGGGTGGGAAGACGCTGTCTGCCGTCTGAGTCCACTTCTCTAATCCCAAACTATCCTTTTTGAGGAATCAGAGGGGACAAAAGAAGATGTGGTTCCGGAAGTCTCAGCAGTCCCGTCCAGCTTCGGACCCCTCGTCCTTCAGAGGCAGAGGAGGACAAGGTGGACGCCGGCCCAGAGGCAGAGGGGGGGGGGGCCACGTAATTTTGGGTCTAGAGAACTGTTCTCGGATAGACCCGCGCAACAGCCCTGTGGGCTTACCCGACTGTCCCTCTCCGGAAGCAGTCGGGGGGGGGCATTTGTCGGAGCAACTACTAAATTGGGAGTCCATCACGACGGATCGATGGGTGCTCTGAATCCTATCTAGAGGTTATTTCATCCCCTTCCTAAATCTTCCCCCTCCCATGAAGCACCTCCCCGATGTCCCACCTGATCAAAGGGAGGTGGCAGCTTCAGAAATTTCGAAACTGCTAGAAAAAAGAGCCATCCAGCGCGTCCCCCCAGGCCAATTTGGATTGGGCTATTACTCCAGGTTCTTTTTGGTGCCAAAAAAGACTGGGGACTTGAGACCGATTCTAGATCTCTCTTCCCTGAACCTGTTCATTCCCAAAGAGAAATTCCGGATGGTCACTCTTCAATCAATTCTCCCCCTCCTTCGGGAGAACGACTGGATGTGCTCCATAGACCTCAAGGATGCGTACTGCCACATTTTGTTGGACAGACGATCCAGGAGGTTTCTCCGCTTCCGGCTGGGAGCCAGTCATTATCAATTCAGGGTTCTTCCGTTCGGCCTCACCTCAGCCCCCAGGGTGTTCACCAAACTCATGGCAGTGGTTGCAGCCCACCTGAGACTCCAGGGCATTCAGGTCTTTCCATACCTGGACGACTGGCTCCTCATCGCCTCCAACAGACATCAACTGTGTATTGCCAGGGATTATGCTCTAACTCTTGCCCAGAGCTTGGGCATCTCGGTAAACCTTCAAAAGTCCTTTCTTCATCCTGTGCAGGTTCTGGAATTTATAGGGGCCAAATTGGACACTCGCAGCTCTCAGGCCCTACTAACTCCGGACAGGGTGAACAGTTTGTCTTATCAGGTATTAGCCCTCCTTCAGAACCCGGCTCCTTTGGCAGAGTTGGTCCTGAGAGCAGTAGGGTCTATGGCGGCGGCAATCAGTCTGTCTACACGCACGTCTACGAATGAGGATTCTACAATGTACCCTCCAAGTCCAGTGGTCTCTGTTACTACATCCGTTGAACACCCCTATTCCACTAAGCAGGGCTTGCAGGGACTCCCTCCTCTGGTGGCTTCACTTAAGGGAGCTGCGAGAAGGGAGACCCTTCGTAATGCCCCCGCCCCAAGCCACGTTGACCACGGATGCTTCTCGCCTCGGGTGGGGGGGGGCATTGTTCAGCCAGAACCATCCAAGGCACGTGGACCCCCTTAGAGACCGCTTTGCATATCAATGTCCTAGAGATGAGGGCGGTGCTTCTGGCGTTGCAAGCTCTCGAACGACCATCTTCCTCTAGGGACTATTGCGGTTTAAACTGACAACATGGCAGTAGTCTGGTACATAAACAAACAGGGAGGAACCAGATCTTATCCCCTTTGTTGGGAGGCTATGAGAGTTTGGGAGTGGGCGATGTCCACCAACCTCTTTCTGGTAGCAGTGCACATTCTGGGTCGGTCCAACATTCTGGCAGACAAACTGAGTCTTGTGATCCTCACACCGTACGAGTGGTTTCTCAAACCATCAGTTGCGAAACAGATCTTCCTCAAATGGGGTCTACCTTGCTGCGATCTTTTTGCTTCTCCGTCAAACACAAAGTGCAGCGAGTTTTTTGCGATACTTCCCCCACCAGGGGAGAGCCCCAGAGGCGCTCTGGTTCATGCTTGGCCACCCAGTCTCCTCTATGCTTACCCCCCCCCCTTCCTCTTATAATGAAGTTCATTCAGAAAGCACGTCGGTTGGGGAGCAGAATTATCCTCATAGCCCCATTCTGGCCTCGCCAGATCTGGTTCCCATATCTGCGGTCTCACAGTGTAGTTCCTCCATGGATCTTAGATCCCATTCCGGATCTGATTTCGAATCCTGCGGCATTGCAACCTCCGAATCTGGTAAACCTCAAACTCGCGGCTTGGTTGATCCAGTTCCACTGATGGCAAGGACTCCCGGCATCTCATCACCAGTAAAGGCCGTTCTGGTAGAGGCTCACAAGCCTGCTACCAGAAAAACTTACAGTAGTAAATGGAAGCGTTTTTCTATCTGGGCTAAGGTCAAGGGCTTAGATCCCTTTTCCATTCCTATCCCGACGGTTCTTGAATTTCTGTCACACATTTTTCATCAAGGAGCAAGTGCATCTACAGTTAAAGTACAATTGGCAGCCATTTCCCATTTTCATGTGGGGGATGGATTGGGATCTTTTAGCTTCTGCGAAGATATGCAAAACCTTCTTGAAAGGCATTTATGTATTGAAACCACCAGTTAAGACTGCGGTCCCACCATGGGACTTAACTCTAGTTTTACAAGCATTGACAAGCCCAACTTTTGAGCCTGCCGCCTCAGTTCCTTTAAAGTTCTTATCATGGAAAACAGCCTTTCTAGTTGCTATTACTTCAGCCAGGAGGGTTTCAGAACTTCAAGCCCTTTGCATGAAACCCCCTTATCTAATTTTCCATAAGGATAGAGTGTCTCTCAGGACTAACCCTTCCTTCTTACCAAAGGTGGCTTCAGAGTCAAATATTAATCCGTCGATTAATTTGCCAGTGTTCTTTCCCAACTTTCAGAACAAAGGGGAATACAAATTACACAAGTTGGATGTACATAGACAACTACGTTTTTACTTGCACAGGACAAAGGATACTCGCAAGGCTGATCAGTTGTTTGTGTCCTTTGCCAAATCTGCCATGGGTAGAGCTATTTCCAAAGTTACCTTAGCAAATTGGATTTCACAATGCATCATTCATGCGTATGTATCCTCAGGTAAACCTGCTGCTATCGGAGTCCATGCCCACTCAACCCGATCCATAGCCACATCAGCAGTCTTCTGGTCCAGGGTTCCTCTGGACGACATATGTTCAGCAGCTACTTGGTCCTCTTCCCATACATTCATTTCTCATTATAAATTGGATATGATATCCAGGAGTAGGGCTTCCTTTGGCTCCAAGGTGCTTTGGAATATCCTTCCTTAAAGGCCGCCCAAGGTTTTTAGGTAGCTGGGGACTCTGTCCCACAGGTTGCAGAGCAACTGAAGTAACTACTTCAGATAAAGAAGTTATGTACTCACCATAACGTTCCATCTGAGTAGGTACTTCATTTGTCTGCAACCGACCCCCCCCCCCTCCATGCCCCCTTACCATTATCGTGATCCCTAATCATGATTGAGATTGTTTCATGAGGTTAGGCTTTATTTGGTCCTCTGTCGAGGGTATTAGTTATTGGATTAAGCAAACTCGATCTGAGGAAAGGCAGCATGCAGCAGGGGATTATGGGTAAAGGGGAGGAGCTAGGAGCTCGGATCTTTTAGCTAGTAAAGCTGCCGGCTCGGATCCGATACCCACAGGTTGCAGACAAATGAAGTACCTACTCAGATGGAACGTTATGGTGAGTACATAACTTCTTTTTCCCACCTGTTATACAGTACAGGGTTTTGAATGTGTATTTCCAACTTTTGTGTTGTATGCACAGTTTGGCAGGCTAATGCTTTATGCAGTTATTTCCATTTGAACCTCTGCCACATTTTTCAGGTGTTTTTGTTTTAATGAAAACCCTCAAAAAAAAAAAAAAAAACTAAATACATTTTCAGAACACCTCCAACCCCTGTGGAGTTGGAACAAATATACAAAATGTATGTCTTCAAATAAATGAAGTTTAACACTCCAGATAGAAACCCTCTCCTCAAATCAGCACAGGCATTATTTGACCTAAAATTAAGGTTAACCATGCTAAAGTACATGCTGTGTTGCTATTTAAGTTGATTGCTGGCTGTTCATTTTCTATATTCCCATTCTAGATGTGAAAAACAGCTTGTATGCTTTCAGGAAGCATCAGGTTTCAGCCCCAAGAAAAAGTGCACTGCCTAACTCAGTCGCACAGTGTATTAAATGCATTTAAATATTAAAGCTGCTAGAGTGGCTGCAATTTCTTATTTAATTCCAATAATTTCAAACTTTATTTTTCTCTTAATTGTTTGTCCATTGTACCTTTACATTTTAAATTTCCCTCCGCAAAGAGTGCTCCGCACGCAAGAGCTTGTCACCATGTAAAAGTAGTCAGCAGTGAATCTTTGTAAATCTGTTCACTTGGAACAGATTGTACAACTGATTTCACCTGCAGACTTCTGGACTCCCATTGAACATTTGCTGATGGAAATGAAAACAAGCTAATATTTTTGCAAATTTAAGAAGTGTACCATTTTTCATGGCTCTTTTTGTCTTTATTTTTTAAACCTACAAAAACAACCCACTTGTTTATAGTTTAAGCTAATGGTGTTGATCTAGGCATTCACTCCTGTAAAAATAAGAGCATCTTAATTCTGCATATAATCAGTGCTTTAGCACCACTCCATCCAAGCAGAGTAGCAGACCAAGATCATAGCATATTAACAGTAAACTTGCTTTTGTCCAGCCTTTTTTCTGTTATACTGTAAAACTTGTGTCTTAGAACTAAAGATGTACTTTAACGCACAGTCACTTAAAAGGACGCCGTTTAAAATACCGCCAGAATATACACTGCACACAACTGCTGTACTTTATATAGCATGCAGATTAGATCATGAAATGCTTTATACAAATACTAATAAAAACAGTTGTATTACTTTGTTAGTTTTTCCCCTTTTAGTGTCCTTCTAAACATTACTGACTTAAAAAGTGGGGTATATGCTTTACAGTCAACCTACCAGTCTAACTAAGCCATTAAAAGTCTAGCCTTTCTCAAGTCACTTTCTTGCAAAGTCATATTTCACAAATGGGATGCTTTATTTCTCTCATTTATTCCCTAATTTCAGTTTTGTTGGCCTTCTTTCTGTTCATCTTCATCTCCCAATACTAGACTCTGGTTCAAGTCCAAGGTACTCCTGATTCTTCTAGACCACTCTTCTAAGTCTCTCAAACATTCTCATTTGGAACATTGAAAAGGTTTTATTGGCAAAGTGTCTGAGCTTGAATGAAAATTGTTCTCTTCTGTTTACTGGCTCAGTTCATGTTGGATAAACTTTTCTCCTTACCATGTTTTGCATCCAAAAATGTCTTTGATCCTCCAGGAAAAATGGTTCTGAGAACGGCTGGGCACAGTAGCTTGAATATCACATCTGCTTCTTGACATTCCCAGATAAATTTGACTCTCTTCTTCCCAGAGAATAGTAAGTAATTGTTTTCCACAAGTACTCTCTCTCACATTTTTCCCCTCTTCTGCCACATTTTTTTGTCAGGATCAACTCTTTCTGCTGGTATGATTCCATCTTTACTAGTATGTGCATAACGTTCCTCTTATTGTTAATCATTCCCACTGCCTAAGTGGCATTTTGGGTTATCACTGCCTAAGTGGCATTTTGGGTTATCTGCCAAGGTAACCCAGTACTGGCCAGCTTTCAAAACCTCAGACTCACTCCTCCCCTCCTCTTTTCTACTAACAGCTGATTGGCTGAGAATATCCCGACAGGGAAGAATTGAGCTGTCCCAAGAAATGAGTGTTAAGTTGTTTTGTTATCTATCTAAAGAAGAAAGTCCTGTGACTTTTCACAGGATTCAGTGCTGATTTTTTTCCAGTGTACTGCTCTGACAAGACCCCTTTGGGGAACCCCCTTTATCTCTCATTTTTATTTTCTTTTTATTTTTGTTTAAAAATACTTATTTTAATTTTTCTGTTTTCAGTAATTCAGTGGGAATGTCTGCTTATTTTGCTTCTGTATTTGACAAGTGGTGGGTTTTTTTCCGTGCTTGAGGAAATATTTAGTGTATCTTTCAGAAGTCAGTGAGATAAGACCCAAAGGGCTGGGTCATATTGTCAGACCTGCAAATTAATCAGGTCTGTCATGTCTGTTACTTTACTTCATTATGTTTTGACTGGAAGATATTGCATAACTTGGATTTATTTTTGTCAGCATAGGTTCATAGGATGATACTAGGCTATTGGCCCGGACGCCAGTCTAAGCCTAGCCAAGAATTTTGCCCATGTTCCCTCAAAGTCAGCGCCCATTTCCCCTGTCCAGCAGGGACGCAGGTGGGATCTCATGGGTTTATTTTCTGTTTCCCATCCAGTCGTCCAGGTTCCTCTTAAAGATGGTTAGGGAGGTACTCTGCTTGACATGGAGAGGGAGTCTGTTCCACAGACTGGGAAGTCTTTGGAACACAAATCTATCCCACCAAGTTCTATTAATGTCACAAACCAGGTTAAGGCCTTGCGTGTGGGTTGCCCGAGTGGAGTTTTTTCTTACGGATATGCAGCAACTCCAAGGCTGGGTATGAAATGGCCTTGTATGCCAGACACCAGTCACCTCTGAGCAATCTGTATGAGTCTGAGTAGAGAGGCAGGGCTTTTAGCATATCTGTATAGGATAGGTGTTTGAGACCCTGGAGTTTCCTGGTCAGGAGCCTCTGTGTGGTCTCCAACTGCTGCATGTGCTTGGCAAGGTACATGCCGAAGGGGACATAGTACTCTAATGGGTCTGATGAGGGAGGAGTGCAGGGATGTTGTGACCTACTTGCTCCTGGATGAAATAACCTTATTTATGAGGTGGGCATGAAGAAAGCCTTCTGTACAACAAAGGCAATGTGATGGTCAGAAGTCAGGTTGCAATCAACCTGGGTGCCCAAGTCCCTCACGAGTGATTAATGTGATGATTAGTGGGGATGACATTTTCTCAAGAGGGAGAATAATGATGCATTTCTTGGCATTCAGTTTGAGGCCATGCTTCTGGCACCATTCAGTTTGGGTAAGGCCCTCTTGGAGGAGGTTCACATCATTAGGAGAATTTAAGACTGTGCCCAGCTTGCAGTCATCTGCAAACTTGGTCAGCCACAGACCACCGGTTTTGGCTTGCATATCCGAAAAGTATATCCCAAACAGTATTGGCCCCAAGACCAATCTTTGGGTATACCACTCATTACGGGCCTACTACTAAAGGTGGCTTCCCCTACTTGGACTGAGTGTGTTCTATCAGTGAACCATTTAGCTACCCATCTGGTAACATATGGGTTGATGCCTAGCTGGGAGACTTTATCTATTCTGTACATTATTTAATATATGAATGGCTCTGCTGTATGTGTGTGTTTATCATCTGTTCATGAATTTACTGAAAATTAACTTATTTAAATGTACTGCAGCAATTTTACTGTCTGACCAGAAAAATAGTTTAAGTTGCTTTTAAACATTATTTTATGGCAATGTAACATGGTTACTGTGTGGCGATAACACCAACTTTGGCATATTGGTTGCTTTGGTATTTTGATTTGCCGTACTAAAAATTCTGTAACATCTGTCGGATATAAAAGAATTCTAAGCAAATTTCAAACTTTTCTGATAGCAGGACAGCTTGTAGTAATAAGTATAATCTCACACAATTAAATCTGCCGAACATAAGTGCTTATTGTGATACATTGTCCAGTGTTGTCATTGTTGTTCTGGCTCACCCTGACTTGATGGATTCTAGCTGTGGCTGCTGCCCCTCCCCCCTTTTCCAAAAAATCAAATCCAGCTGCTCCTAAAAAGAAAAATATGCCTTAGCCTACCTATGTTTTTATGGCCTGCAGACCACTTATCTTCTGCCCCCAACTCCCTTTAGTACTTCTCTCAGAAGTGCAGTGTGTATGTTTCTGCCACTATGGAACTGGGTTTAGTTGACCCCTCCAGAGCTGTTTCAGTACCTGGCACTGGTGAGGAAGAGCCAAACTCTTTAATTGCAGGAGTAGTTTGGGGTAAGAGACCACCTACCAGACGTAGTACTTTGTCCCCAGGTATTTATAGGTTCATAGGTGTGTACTAGGCTAATGGCCCTAGAGCCTTTACAAGCCTAGCCCATAGGATTACCCTGCCATTGTGCCACCCGACCTTAGTTCTCAGTGCCTCTGTCGAGTCAAGCCACCGGAGTAATCCCTGGGGTGGATTTTTTATTTCCCATCCACTCATCAAGATTGAAGAGGGCCAGTGAGGTGCTCTGCTTGACATGTATGGGAAGTCTATTCCATCACATGGGCAGTCTCTGGGTTATGAACTTGTCCCTCCAGCATGTTTTGTTGATTGTGGTAATGAGGTTGAGGTTTCTGGAGCGTGTGGTGGAGATGGATTGGGATTTCTTTAGATGTAGCATTTCTAACAGATCTGTGTAAGACATGGCTTTGTAAGTCAAGCAGAGGTTGCCTCTAAATAGGCGATTTGAGACCGAGAATAGTTGGAGTTTGAGTCTGTCCATATGGGACAAATGTTGAAAGCCTAGGATCCTCTTTGTGAGGTAAATTTGCAGCCTGTCCAGTTGTTGCAGGTATTTAGTGAGGTACATGCCAAATGGGGCATTGTACTCCATGATTGGCCTAATAAGGGAAGAGTAAAGGGAGACAATGACCTCTTCTTTTTTTCCCCGGATGCAAAACCCTTGGTAATGATATGTGCCACATAGAAGGACTTTCTGACCATAGTGACAGTGTGGTGATCAAAAGAGAAGTAGCTGTCAGCCTGTGTTCCCATATCTCTTATAATGCCTTCTATGTTCAGTGAACTACCATCGATGTGGTAATTCATGGGAACCAGGTTTTTCCCAAAGGGGATGACAACACATTTTTTGGTATTGAGCTTAAGGCTATGGTTCTGACACCAGTCGTTGGTCTCGGTGAGACCTTTCTGTAGGATGTCAACATCACTTGGTGAGTTAATAATGGCTCCCAACTTGCAATAGTCTATGAACTTTGTCAGCCAGAGTTCCTTTGTGTTGACTTAGACTTCAGAGAAGTAGATACCAAACAGGGGAGGACCCAGGACTGAACACTGTTGGACTCAACTCGTGACTGGTCGGCAGCCTGACTTTGTCAGCTACTTTCACACTGTGGGTTCTGTCTGTGAACCAGTTTGCAGCCTACCTAGTGATATAGGTGTCGATGCCTAGCTTTGAGTTTTTCTATGATTCCTGAGTTGGGAATGGTATTGAAGGCCTTGGCCAGATCAAGGTAGGCTGTTTGAACCACCTGGACTTCATCCACAGATCTAGTGACCTGACTCAAAGAAGTCGACCAAGTTGAGCAAGCATGATCTACCCTTCACAAAACCAAACTGTGTGGGATCCAGAGTTTGGAGATTCCCTATATCCTTGTTTATTAGGTTCATGATGATCATTCCATAGCTTTGCATATCAGACTCATCAGGTTAATGGAGCGATAGTTCCCAGGGTCTGTAGTTGCTCCTCCTTTGTGGAGAGGGATGACTGTAGCAGTGCGCCACTCGGTAGGGACAAAGCCTGAGGTGAGTCTCTGGTTGAACAGGGCACACAGGTGAGGTGCCAGTTCACTCTGTAGTTCATGTAGACCACAGCCAGTGATATTGTCAGGTCCCATAGAAGCTGTATTCTTAGCCTCGGACAGTGCTGTTTTAACCTGTGCAGCAGTAATACTGGGTGCCTGGCAATCTACTGGTATTGTAATTGGTCCCTTGGAAGGGGGATACAGGTAAAGTTGGCACTGAATCTGTCGGCTAGTATATTGGCAATATCCGTTACCTTGGTATAGGAGGTACCATTGTGAAGTAGCTCAGAGTAAATCTGGGTATTGCCGTGGGGATTCTTTACATAACTATAGAAGGCCTTGTGGTAGTCTTTACTCTCTGCTGCAATTCTATTTTCATAGCTAGCTTTAGAGTATTTGATGAGGGATCTCAATATTTTGTTGAGGTTGATAACGGAGTTTTTCCAGTCTTGGGACTTCAACGTATTCCGCTTCATTTTCTTCCTTCTGTTGCAGTTTGTTTATAGCAAGGGACCACCAGATTGGCTTCTTTTTTTTGGAGGAGAGCGTCTTGGCTCTATTGGGTTTGGCGAGATCCATGCATTTGTGTACGTGTTCGTACAGTGCATTGGTGTATGATTCGGTGGTCATGCAACTATTATCCATTTGCATAGGTGCCGTGAAGTTAGCCAAAATTCACAAGACGACAAAACGGAAGTTAAGTCGTACAGCTGATAATTGCATTATATTTGTTTTATAAAGCTGATGTGGTTTCCTTGGCTAACAGTGTTTAGTAGACTGCCATTTCTGATCGTAGTTTCTGTACATGGCTCTAGTGCTTTATCTTTCAGAGAATGAGGAGGAATATGAGGAAATAGTATAGTGATTTCCTAGTTGACACTGAGTGCAGCCACTCTGATTTTTCGTAATGTGAACCTGAGCTTTCCAAACAAGGGTTTTCTTTTCCTCAGATAATTGCTAAATTTAGGGATGTTTTTGCTTGTGAGCATTCAGGAACTATCCAAGAGCTAGACAGGGTGTATGTCCTTGCAAAGGGAGAGATGTCCAGTTCTGTGGATAATTCCCCTCTCTCACCAGCCTTGGGAAGATATTTATAAAAGATGCCTGCAAGGCACCAGTTTTTATTCCATCAGTCCTTAAGTCTTGGAGGAACTATAGGATGGTCTCTGACATGATGGAGCTGTCTCCTCTTTTCACTGCTTTCCCTACTGCCTGCTCAAACAAGAAGCCCTTGGCGTCATCTAATCCAGTGGCCCCTGATAGAGGGAAAGTGGTTAGATCTTCAAGGCCAAAAGGATGCCTTTATAGTAATCTAGTATTTTTTAATGTAAAATTTATCAGGGTTGTATGTGGAAATTTATTTTACAGTGTGCATGCAGTTTGGATGATTTTGCTGCATCTTTACCTGCAGAGCAGAAGTCTTGAATAAAATTGTTTCTAATTTGACTCTGGTTTCAAAACATACTTGAGATGTGTGCTTGAATGTGCTGGTACAGTCTTGAGCAAATGCTGCTACTTCTGTTGTATTAAGACACAGTGTACGTTTACATAATCAGAACTTCTCTGATTTTAAAAACAACATTTTGATTGCACCTCTAAGTTTTGAATTGGGATTTAGACCTTCCGGTACAGATTCTGAAGCTGTGGGATGATGGAGGCAGATTTAATGTATTGGATATCTAGGATGTTTCATGTACCAACGTTCTCCCCAAACAAAGCTTAGTCTCTCAAGGGGCAGGACAAACAAAAATACCAGCCAAACGAGTCAGAGATTCAAAAAGGAAATCAAAGGAGGACAAGTCTTCAAAACTAAATGAGAATTTACTTTCAAAAATTAAAAAAATCAACCCCTTGCTAAGGAATGACCATGCCAAGTCACAGAGCACTTCTACCTATCTTCTCTTCCTGCAGCCTGGCCACAAGTAGTCCGAGACAAATGGGTTCTGAGAATAATTTGGAGAGAATGCACTTGCAGTGGATAGTAAATCCTTTTTATAGGGGAATTCCTTTACACCCACCGAACTAGACAGAGCTGTTTCCTCCATTGCTCCATCACATGGTAGAAGCAGCGGGGAGTCGTAGAATCAATGTCTGCAGTACACGAAGGAAAGGTATTTCCCTCTAGAATCTTTTTGGTACCAAAAAAGGAGCAGTCCTGGAGACCTGACTTAAATTTATCCTTTCTAAAGACCTTTGTAAATGTTCTGAAATTCATAATGTTCACCTTACAATGAAGTCCAGCATTTATTCTAGACCATGGTTTCTTGGAGACTGTAAATCTCAAGGATGCAGCGTATATTTTCCTGTGTGTCCGAATTTTAGTACATTTTTGGGATGTGCTGCTTCATTGCTTAAGTTGTCAGGTTTCTGCCTTTACCTTTTGGGCTATGTACCCTGTGTGTTTTTACAAGTGTCTGACCCCAATACTTGTCTATTGCAGAACCATAGCCGTCCACATTTTTCCTTATTTAGACGACTTGCTGTTTTGCCCATAATCTGTATCTGGTGCTTTGTGTCATTGGAAAAGTTCTCATCCCTCCTTTCCTGCATAAGCTTCACATCGAATCTTCAAAACTCCTTCCTCACACCCTCTTAATGAATTGTTTCCCTAGAGTGTTTGCTATACACAGTAAAAAGGCCTTCTTGCCAGAATGGCTTCAACAAGAGTTCTTCTCAAAATTCTTGGCCTCATAGCATCAGTGATCCTCAAGATTCCACTAGCTTGGCTTATACATTTGGTGGAACTTGTAAAATTGTTGGACCCGGTACCTTTATCATTTGGATGTCCAAGTACCGGTACTGTGATTTGTGGAACAGGAACTGCAGTGGTGGAGGGATCACTTGTCTCTGAATCAGTGATTCCGTTTCTCTCTTCAGACTCCAGTCCAAATGGACTCTTCAAAGTTTGCATGGTGAGCAGTGTCCATGGGATGGGAGTTCAAGTGCAAAGCTTGTCGGACCCTCAGGACACACCAAAGCATGTAAATGTAAAAGTGATATTTGCAGTGATTGCTATCTTAAAAGTACTAATGCACTTGCGGGCTTTGTGTAATGTTGTAGTGATCACAGACCTCTCTGCTGTGATGTGGTACCTGAAAAGCAAAGGGATACAAGGTCTCCCTCTGCTGGTTGGTATTGATGACCTGAGAACTGGGTCTCTAGCATTGTCTGATTCTTCAGGCCTCATACATTCTGTCATAGCAAAATACACTGGCAGATTAAGCAGATCCTGGACAGACCCTCACGAGTGGAAGCTCTGTAGAGGTCTTCCAGGACTTGATCAGATGTGAGGAGCACCTCAAATCTGTTTGCTTCCTTTCAAAATGCACCACCAAAAAGAATCTGTTCAAGACAGTTAAGTAGTCTTGCTTGGAAAACATGTTGTATTATTCCCATGGTCAGGAATGTTCCTCCATGTGTTTCCACCCTTTTCAGTGAGTCCCATGATACTCAAAAGGATTCCAGAAAGAATTGCCAGCAGTCACTTTGCCAATCTCCTTCAGGCCTAGGCAGAGTTTGTTCTTTTTAATGGAATTGGCCAAGGGCAGTTGCATCAACCTTCCCCTCAGACTGGATCTGCTCAGTGTCTGGGTGAATGGTACACCCCAACTTAGAGTAATTGTAACTGACAGCCTGGGTGATTCTGTTTTGATATCTGTTGAGCACTTGTTCCATGATGATGTGCAACAGGTATTTAATGAGGCAAGAAAACCAGCAACTAGAAAATCGTACATTTACAAATGGAAGAGGTTTTCTAGGTGGTGCCTAGCCAGTAACAGAGATCCTGAAAGGGTTTTTCAGCCCCCTCCAGTTTTGAAGGTACGTATGTGAGATACTTAAAAGATGGATTGTCTTATGTTTCTGTTAAAGTGCATCTTGCAGCCATCTCTGCTTATCTGCCTGTGAATCCCTCTGTCTTTCTGTGGTCACTTAGAGTGTTGCACGAGACCCCTTTGAAAGCAAATTCCTCCCCCATGGGATCTCAACTTTGTTTTTGAAAAATTGGCTTTACCTCCATTTGAACCTGCTTATTAGGCTGATTTATGGTTCATTACTTGGAAGACCTGACATATACAAGGTGAGTCTCTGAGCTGCAAGCTCTCATGGTGGGCTTAACCCTACCTGATTTTTCACGAGGACAGGGTTGTGGTAATCCTTAATCAACCATTCATGCCTAAACTATTTTCTGAATTTACTTTGAATCAAGCCATCAATTTCAGTAGTCCATCCCGATGCAAAAAACAAGAGGGAGAAAATTCTACTTACCTTGGATGTCAACAGGCGGCTCCGGTACTACCCTGATAAGAACAAAGCCCTCGAATTCTAAGCAGTCATTTGTCTCTAATATGAGGGCTAAGAAAGGTCAGCCTATCTCTAAACTATTGCATGATGGTCATCCTCTGCTATTATTTTTACTCCCACCATGGTAAATCGCTTCCAGACCAGGTTAAGGCTAATTCAACTATGATCCTATCCTGTACGATGGCATAGTGGCAAGGGTTGGGTTCTAGAGGCAAGAGCCTGGTCCTGTGTTCATATCTTCACAAAGCATTACAAACTTCATTTCTTTTCAAGGTCCAGAATATGCTGTGGTAGGACCATTCTCCAGGGACTCCTTGATTCTTATCCTCTCTTCTGTCAGGTAGGGTAAGCTTTGAGAATCTAACCAAAATGCCAGCGAGGCTGTGAGAATGCCGAACGTAGTACAGTTGCACAAGTTTTACTTACCTGTAACTGTAGATATTTGAATTCCTCATTGTGTCTGTGGCAGCACGCACCCACCAGATTATGCACAGTTAAAGTAGGTTTCAACCTCTTTGTTTCAGTTATTGTATTTGGTTTTTATGTGGTATTGTAATTGGCTGTGAATTTACTCATGCTAAATGATTCTAGCTTCAGGTACTTTCTCTCCTTCTCTGGAAGTGAAAAAGTCTGAACACTCAGGATATCAGCTGTCACAGGAACAGAAAGTAAGGGGAGTCTGAACTTTTGAAAGCTGGCAAGTGCTAGGCTACCTTGGCAGGCAACCCAAAATGCAGCTGAGGCAGTGAGGAATTTTAACATCTAATGCTGTAGGTAAGTAGGACTTTGGCATCTGTACTTGCATTCAGGCCTGGAAGAGAGATGCCTTTTCATTCCCATAGTCTGGAATGTGCCTGTGTTTTTTTCCACACTTCTCTGATAAGTCAGGGATTGTTTTAAAGATATACAGAAAGACTCCTCAGATATTTGTAGTGACTCCATTTTGGCCCAGGCAACAATAGTTCTGTCTTTAGAAAATGGCCAAGGGCAATAACAAGCTTCCTCACAGATTGGACTTGCTCGGGGCAAGGGTTTTTGGTGCATCTCCACTTGCAACTTCAGCTGACTGCCTGGATGATAGACTTGTAATACATTTTAGGTACCTTTTTTAAGGAATTGCAGCAGGTACTAAATGAGGTAAAGAAACCTGCTACTAGAAAATCATATATAGGTAAGTGGAAAAGATTTTCTAGTTGGTGCCAATGCAAAAACTGGCACCATTTTAAGGCTCAGACTGATATATATATATATATATATATATATATATATATATATATATATATATATATATATATTTGTTATTGCTTGTTTGAGCTGTTCTCCTCTGACGTCTCACGTTCTTCTGAGAGGATTCATCTCTCTGCCGTATCTGCTTGTCTGCTATTTGATCCCTTCCACTGCTTTTTTTTTTTTTTTACCCTACCACAAGTGAAGCAGTTTTTTTTACAAATCAGACCACCTAAAAGGCTTGTTGCACATTCTTGTTAGTACAAGTTTTTACAGAAAAAAAAGATTGCTTCCATTAGAACTTGTTCATGAACCTATTCATCCACAGGAAAACAAATAGATTTATATCTAGGCCTATTCCAATGTTTTTCAGTCAGACTTTGGTCACTTTGAGGCAATACATCAGAATTTTGGGTCTGATGGCATCTTTGCTTTTCTGGCAGGACTCTACATGAGGAAGATGTAGTGGTATCTGATGCCTCTTTAGTCTGAGCACCAACATCCTTTGCATTTTCAAATCCCAGTTCTGGTGTTTGTCAGAAGAGAAATCATTTGGTGGAGACAGCACATTTCCTCAAACCCAAGTCTCCCTTCCTCTCCTCTGCTCCAAAGCAGTCTGTCAACATAGATGCCTTGGACTTTGCTTGGGGAGCAGTTTAAGGAAAAGTAGAAGCACAAGGTGAGTGGGAAACCAAGGACAGAAGCACATAAATGTAGCACATAAATGTAAAATAAATGCTTGCCCTGATCAAGGCACTCCACTCTCTGAATCATCTTTGGTCCCCTGGACCTTTTCAAGCTGTTACAGACAGCACCACTGTCGTGTGGTAGATTTAAAAAACAAAAGGGAATCTGGTTGTACCCCCTTTTGCAGACTATCCATTTTAGCTGTGGGGTATAGCTTCCCAGCACAGTCTCACTCTACAGGCATCCTACAGTCCTTCAGAGAAAAATTGTTGCAGACAAGCTGAGCAGGACAAGGGCAGACTATCATGAATGGAAATTAGATCAGGTTGTCTTCCAAGTTTTGATCCATTTGAGGGGGACTTCCTCAAGCAGACCTAGCTTCCTCCTTTGTCAGCAGTCCGCTGGCAAGATTCTGTTCCAGGACTCCATGCAAGAAGGCCTGAAAGACAGATTACTTTTTCCTTTCCTTGGACAGGAATCTTCCTGTATGCTTTTCTACCCATTCCACTGATATCCATGGTAATTGTGGAGATTCTGAAGGAATCCCCAAAAATCATTGTGTTAACACTCTTGTCGCGCAGGAAGCAGTGAATGTCCTATTCTCGTGTTGCAGTATTACAAACCCTTGGGTTTTCTTTTCTTGCTAGCTGAACGTCTGGTCAATATAGAAAAGCTTCTAGTCACTGCAGCATATGTGGGGACATCTGACGTTGGCTAAGGGAGCGTGGGCCGTAAGGGACGTCTGCATGTATCAAACCTCAGAACTTCTCTGCCGCCAGTCAAACATCAGCGGTTCCTCCCATTCCAGTTTCTGATCTTCTTTTCTAAGATATGTTCCTCGTTGAGGACGTTTTTGTTCTTTTGGGTTACTGCATGTCGATGTGGGTTCATGTCCTGCAGGAAGGGAAAGTGTACTGACAGTTGTCAGATCCCCCATAAGGATGCCCATGAGCTTTGCCACAAATCCTGTTCGGTCTGTCAGGCCTTCGTCTCCAGAACCTTGCGCACTTCTGTACACCCTGAATATTTTGAAAATCAGAGCCTTAAGCACTTGGCTTTAACTATGTAGGGGCCATCCAGTTAGCCCATCGAGCCACCTAAGAAAAAGGGCAAAATTGCTAGGCTTGAATCCATTGCTGCACCTCCTCTACCCGACATTCCTCCTATGTCCAACATTGGCCTGGAGGAGCATTCAGTCACTGCCATTAAGGGTATAGTGAATACTGTTGGGGAAGCTGCAGAACCCAGAGTGGAAGGCATGTCCTCAGAGGTAATGTAGACTGCTTCCAACAGTATGGGGGAACCTCGGCTCGTACCGGCTGTCCAGACTGCTCCTTCCATGCCATGGATATTACCGTATGTAGACAGACTTTAGACCCTATGCTTTCTACGCCTTCTCTGAAACGAAAGCACAAATCAAAACATGTCTCCGCCTGTAGAGAACCAGCTAGACTGGCAGGTTTTTTCTCAGAGCATTTTCAATGCTTTTATGGCTGTTAGGCCTGCTATACACCTTTACCCTCCCCAGTGGGCTCCCCCTGTAATTAGCCCTAAGCATAGACTCAAGATTTTTCTCCGCCTGAAGCTGAGGATTCCTGACTCTTCTTCAAAGGAATCCCTCTCCTTTGTCTCCCAGTTAGCATCCCCCCTGGGTTATGCCTCCCCAGAGGAAGATTCTGCTGAGATTCTCTCCAAGTGGGGATTTCACCTTTGGGGAGACTTTTCCAAATTGATGGAGTACTTTAAGTGGGATTTCACGGAGATTCCACTGAGCTGTCCGAAGTACAGAAAAGATACTATGACTTTCTCCAAATGGATTCCCCTGCTCCTTCAACTATACCCCCCAGTCCTGCCAGCATTTCTGGATTCCTTAAGTGCGGCCTTTGAGAGTCCTAATTCACAGTCCCCTGCCCCTTGAAGGCCTGTCAGGTTCTACAAGGTCCCTGAAGGTCAAAGTTTCTTATTAAATGCCCTGTAGCAGATCCTGGCACTATGTCACTTTCTACTGATAAACGCTCAAAATTGCATCCATCCACCTCTGTTCTCTCTGCAGACAGCATGGCCATGGAAACGCCTTGGAAAAAAAGGTTTACACCTCAGCTACCTTGGCATTCTGGGCAGTAAACTTTCAAACTCATATGTCAAAGTATGCCCTAGCCCTTTTAGGACAAGCCACTAAGCTTCTGACTTATCCCAGATTGTTTTACAAAGGCACAGGTATCCAGCCTCTTATCCTTTTCTCAGGTCACTAGGCTAGGCATTCCATTAGGTGCAGTTACGATGCAGGTTCTGCCAGATCTGCTGCATCGGCCTCAGTCCTGAAAATATATTCCTGGCTAAGGTTACAGTCCTTACCTGATGACATTAGGGCCAAACTATTGGACATACCTCTGGGTAATTCTGCCCTGTTTGGGACAAAGATGGTTGAGTTGCTCAAAACTTTGCGACAGAAAGGGAAGGAGCTACAAGATCTGAAGCACGTGTTTTTCTCCTGTCCCTAAATTCTACAGGAATTACCTCTCAAAAGCTCAATTTATAAGGAAACATTCTGCGCCTCTCCACCCCTTTTCAGGAGCAGAAAGAGCACCAGGAAGCAACAAACTGCATCCAGGCCTAGTCAGGCTTCGGCCTAGAAGTCTCAGGTTTGCTCAGTAATGGCAAGTAGTCACAGACTACATGCCCTGTCTTGAAACTATCAAAACCATTCCACTTTCCCCAAGACATTCACTGTGTACTTGCTTGGAAAAACATCACGTCAGACAGGTGGGTCTTATCCATCATAGAAAAGGTTATTTTATGACCTGGATCACAACCCCTTCCTTGAGGGGCATTCCACTACCACCAGTAGAACAGCTCCCCCTTCTTCAAACAGTGTCTCATGGCCCAGGGTAGAATTCATATGGTCCCTATTACAGAACAGGGAAAGGGTTTTCTATTCAAGACTCTTTCTAGTCCCAAGAAAAAATGGTCCCTGGAGACCAATCCTAGGCCTATCCCACCTCGGTCTTTTCAACAATTGTTGACATGAGGTTACGTTATTGTGGTGTTATTTTATTAATTTTAAGTTTTATTGTTGCTTTAAGAGGTGCTCTAATTGTTAATGGATGTATGAGTCACATGATAGAACAAGGAGAGGTATTTAACAAGAAAGCTGTATACATGATTTTATCTGAAGTTCAAGCGATAACACCGAATGAAAAGTGCTTCATTAAATATGTTTGGATTTTTAAAGTTCGAGAGTCGAGTGCTTTTTACATTGTAGACTACCAAAACTAGTTTAGATATTTTTAAGAACAGCCTGAACACTTGTTACAGGTACAAATGTTTTGGTATATTGGCAGGCTAGAAGTGCATTACTGCTCATGCTTGAAATATTTTTATGCAAGAATTTCAGGATTCGTTTTTATAGCTGTGCACTAGACAAAATTGCCTTTATTCTATTAATACTTCCTGTACCTATCTCTAGGTTTGTCCATATTTTGAGAGCTGTACTGATGTCTTTTGGAGAAAATGTCATGCATGTCACTTGACAGTTATACAGTTCTACTTCAGAAAATGTTAAATGCACATTCTCTTAATTTGTCAATGCCTCAGGGTAATAGTAGCAATATCTTGTAGCACATTATGCAGCCATTGTATATAGTCTTCTGCAGTTAGTGTGCTCTTTAATACAATAGGATATCGGGATTTCTTGATCTACAAATGTTTGAGATATGCAATTTGTTTTTTGGTGGTTAGATGTGAGAGCTTACATTCTTTTGTTATGACTATAGACGTGTCTGAAATGCCAATTCTTATAAGTACTGAGTGCCATACTTCAATTTTTCAAGGTACCGGGTGTAGGACAGGACTAGAACACTTCTGAAGTGGTGCAGGTAGTATTGTCGTGATGAAGGGGCGCAAGTAGTATTGCCATGATGTAATGTATATGTTTCATGGTACAGTTTGAAGTGTTTTGCAAGTAGATTAAGCTGAGTTTCTTTATCCTCAACATGAATTTTGAGATAGAGTGCTTTGGTCATGCTGAAAATGTCATTTTGCAATGAATCTCTCCCTTTTTTAACACTGGTTAGGTGGGCAAGTGCACACCAGAGGATTGCATGTGTCATTATTGAAGCAAGGGAGTGAGTAGATTGATCGTGCAGCCCTTTATAGTTAGCTAAAAGGAGCAGAGATGAGCAGGAGAAGGTGCAAAGACCAGAAATTTCCAGAGGTGTGGGTAGGTTGTGGGCTTGTTGCCCCATACCTTAAATATTCAGGAGATGGTTCTTTTTTTTTCTGCAGTATAGCCCCATTTCTTTCTTTCTTCAGTAACGCCACTGTTTTACAAACCTAGGTACGGACTGGCCAGGTTACAATGAGGACAGGGATATGGCTATAGATAGCACTCCAAAGAAGAGGCGATTACGCAGTTTTTCAGCCAAGTTGGGCAAGTGCCTTTGACTGGCTTTCTGTGAGTAGGCGTGGAGTGAAATATGCTTTCTGCAAGACCTATATCACAGACTTCACAATCCGTCATGGTGGCCGACATTGTCTGCAACGACATGCCAACAGCAAGAAACACAGAATTGCAAGCATACAGCTGGACTGACTATGGCAGACTTCTTTGGACCTCAGAGTTTAGCAAGTATAAAGGTGGTTGAGGCAGAGGTTGGTTTTGTGTCGCTCCTTGCAAAACACGAATTGTCATATGCAGCAGGAGAACACATCCTGAAGTTTATGAAGAAATGTGGTGAAAATAATGCTAAGGCTGAACAGTTAATTGATGAGTTTACCCAGTATCAGATTGAGGGCACAGGGCACCTGACAGGTCCAGTGGATCGGTCCCACTTGTGCCCAAGTACTGGGCACACCTTCTGAGGGACCTTTGCATTGATGGGAAACTGCCACTCTTTAAGCAGCTTATGATGACTCTGCTTTGCTTGCTGCACTCAAATTCACAAGTTGAAACCGCATTTAGCATGGTGTGGAAAGTAAAAACTGAATTGTGACAGTCTCCTAACTGCAAAAACATTAAACTTAGCAGTCAAAATGAATGAAGAACTGGACTGCTGTGATCTTTAACTGCCAAGACTTGTTAGAGGCTGCTAAGAAAGCCACAGCTGCATACAATAAGTGTGCATCTGGTGTATCTAATTTGTGATGCAGGAACAGGTCTGTTTAGAAAATTTAAATGTAGCAAGTGGATTGATGACAATGATTTTATTTTTGATTTGTGCAGAAGTGCTCTTTGTCTTCTTGTGGTGTGGTAGTAGTATTGCATCGTGTAAGATGTTTTATCTGAATCAAGTGCCTTTGTATGAATTTTACAAGTGTTCTACGCCCCATGGCAATGGCATGTTTCGCGCAGTGCAAAAATAGGGTGTTTCACATTTTGACTGTCACACTTTGCTAGGGTTTGTGTTCCACATTGGCCTCTTAAAAGTTTGAGACCTATGCCTCAGACTCCTGGGTCTTATGGCATCAACTATCTCCATGTTGCCATTGACAAGGCTCCACATGAGGAAGTTACAATGCTACTTAAGGTCTATGTGGACACACTACTCACACCCCTTAGCGTTACAAAATTCCTTTCCTTCCTTGTCTCAGGAAGGTGATTCTCTGGTAGTTGAATCAAGTGACCTTCAACCCAGGACTCCCATTACAGGCTCCCTTGCCAGTACAAGAGATGTACACAGATGCCTCAGATCTGGGGTGGGGAGCAGCCATGGGCTCCCTAAGAGTCCAGGGCACTCTATCAGACTCCAGACAGGAACATATTAATGTCACTGAGATGAGAGCAATTCTTCTGGTCCTAAAGGCCTTCCAACATACACTGAAGCAGGGCCCCCTAATGTTGTTCACCGACAACACTACAGGCTTGGGGTATGTGAACAAGTAGGGGGGACAAAATCCCATTTGCTTTGTAGACTAGCTGTTCAAGTCTAAGAGCTTGCCACATGGCATGAGGTCACTCTGCAGGCAATGTATTATCCTTTCAGATCAGAACACCCAGGCAGACACCTTGAACAGGTCCATGTCACAGTCCCATGAATGGATGCTCCACAGGGATGTGTTCTTGGACGCAGTCCACAAATGGGGCATACCTCAGATAAATCTGGTTTGTGATGCCCCCCCCCCCCCCAGACAGACAACTTCCATCCTGCTACCCAGTCCCCTGGCAAGGGCAGTGGACATCTTCTCATGCTCTTGAAAGGGGATGTTTCTATATGCCCCCCCCCCCCTTCCCACTTCTTCAGGAAGTCCTACTAAAAATCTTGTTGGTGACTTACTTTTAGCTAAGACAGCACTGGATGTTCTTCGTGTTTCACTGTTGCAGTCATCACCTGTGGGTTATCCCTGCTCTGGTAGCCCTCGGCCGGCCCGAATACCAGAGTCCATGTTTTTCTGCATCAGCCGCTGTCACTTGTTGACTGACATCAGGTAGTCAGTCCTATAAAGCAAGGCATCTGACGCCATTACACCAGTCTTTCTTGCCCTGGAGCCTGTAGTTCGCAAGTGTACCGGTCGGTCACTACCAGAGTTTGAATTACAGCTGAAAACGTCTAAAGCCAAGTAAGGGTTCATGGCCTCCTGCATTCTTCTAATTCCATATGCAAGACTGCATATGAGGAAACTTCAGTGGTACTTAAAAAGTTTATGGAGTCAACATTGTCACAGCCTAGAAACAATGATTCCTATCATACCTTGCCTACGACTAGAGTTCCTATGGTGGGCAGAGGCTTGCCACCAAAACAAGGAACTGCCATTCACACTACCCCCTGCCGCCCAAACCCTAACTACAGACTCATCAGACTATGCATGGGGGGCTCATCTGGCAGGGAAGTGCATTCAGGGCAAATGGAGCCCAAACCAAATGCACTTGCATATCAATCAAAAAGAAATGTTAGCTGTACAGAATGCTCTTCCAGCCTTCAAGGACTTTATTCATCCAGGACAAGTACTGGTAAAGACTGACACCATGGTGATGTGGTACATAAACAAGCAGGGGAGTACACATTCCTACCCCCTCTGTAGACTAGCCATGTCATTGTGGAATACTGCCTTGAGCTACCAAGTGCAACTACAAGCTCGATTCCTGCCAGGAAAGCAGAATATTCTGGCAGACGAACTAAGCATGAATAAACAAGTAAGCTGAAAGGAACAGCAACCTTGAGTCCCGGTCTTTATAAAATACTTTAATTGGAAACACGAAATATAAAACCAACAAGAAACAGTGACTCTGATGATGCCCCAGTTGATGGGTGAAAGCGCTTAGTATCGTTGGTTCGTAGATTGTGGATTTTATGTTTCTTGTTGGTTTTATATTTCGTGTTTCCAATTAAAGTATTTTATAAAGACCGGGACTCAAGGTTGCTGTTCCTTTCAGACGAACTAAGCCGAAATCTCATGGAACCCACACAAATGGAAACTGGAACCACGAATTTTCAACATGTTGACAAGCAAATGGGGGAGCCCAGACACAGATCTATTTGCCTCCCCCCAGAACTACCAGTTGGACAAATTTTGCACAAGAACTCTTCACAAAAAAGCTTGGAAAGTGGATGCTCTGCCCTTCAGCTGGAAAAAACTATCGGTCTACACATTTCCCCCTCTGCGTCTACTCTCCAAAGTTCTGCTAAAAGTCAAACAGGACAAACCAAAAATGATTCTGATTGCTGCAGACTGGCTATGCCAGCACTGGTACCCACTCCTGTGCAGTGTGTCACAAATTTTCCATGTCACCTGCCACAGACACCTTCCTTACTCTCTCAGCAGGAGAACCAAATTCTGCACCCTCACCTCCCAACTTTGAAACTTGCAGCTTGGCTAATCACTTAAATTCACCCTTGGCATCCCTCAGCAAACCTGTGATGGATGTCATCTTGGAGGTGAAAAGACCTAGTACTAGAATGTCTTACGCTGACAAATGGAAAAGATTCTGTGCCTGGAATCAATCTCAAGTGATGAGCACAGCAGTGCCCAATTTACCTCAGATTTTGCAATACTTAACTGAGATGCTTCACAAGGGCCTGTCTTTTTTTTTTTTTTTCCCCTCCATTAAAATCCACGCCTCAGCCATTTCAGATCATTACAACACAGAACCTCCCCTCTTCTCTCATTCTCTGCTCAAGCAGTACCTCAGAGGGGCCAAAAACTTGAGACCCCCCAGGAGGGCACCAACCCCTGCCTGGGGCCTTAACTTTGTATTGGAAAAACTCACTCTACCTCCTTTCGAGCCAGCTGCTACTGCAGACTTAAAGTTTCTTTCTTGGTAAACAGCCTTCCTTTTAGCAATCACTTCAGCTAGAAGGATATCTGAATTACAGGCCTGTATGGCAGTGGAGCCTTTCATCATCTTTCATGCGGACAGGGTGTCACTCAGGACCAATCCATCCTTCATGCCCAAGGTGGTACCCAGTGTGGCTTTTAATCAGTCCATTCATTTGCCAACTTTCTTTCCCAATCTGCAGAACAAGGGGGAGCGGATTCTGCATTCATTGGATGTGCACAGACAACTTTAGATTCTACTTGGACAGGACTAAATCTCGAAGAAAATCTGAACTGCTGGTGGCATTTGCTGCAGGGGCAGAGGGAAAGGCTATTTCAAAACAAGCCATTTCTAAATGGATAAGCCATTCAATTCATTTCTGCTATAAGCACCATGTAAAACCTATCCCCCAGGGGATCAGATCTCATTCCACCAGGGCTGCATCTACTTCTGCAGCCTTTCTCAGAGGTGTTCCTACCAGGGATATTCTAGAAGCTGCTACCTGGAGTTCAGTTCACACCTTCACCAAGCATTATCACTTACCAATTTTCTCTAAATCTAGAGCTGGCTTTGCCACTGCTGTTTTGCAGGACCTTATAGCTGGTCCTAATGCTGTATAAATCCATCCTCCCAACCATAGCTTTGGGAATCTACCCAAATGTAATGACTGCAACAGTGAAACCCGAAGAACATAGTACAGTTGTATACACTTACCATAAATGTAGATGTTCAAGTGTATTCACTGTTGCAGTCCTGGTTACCCTCCCTCCAGCCCCCTGTTTTTCTCGTACTATACCTCTACTTTCTTTTACTATGCTTAAAAGCCTTTTTGGTGTATTTGCTTTTGGTTGGAGGTATATTTTTGTGCTTTTAATTTTATTTTGCTCCCCATTTGGGGGGCATCTGACATCTGGGGCAAGAAAAACTGATGTAATGGCGTCTGCTGCAAGAAAAACTGATGTAATGGTATCTGCTGCAAGAAAAACTGATGTAATGGCGTCTTCTGCAAGAAAAACTGATGTAATGGCATCTGCTGCATGTTTTATACCCCTGACGACCTGATGTCATGGCAGAAGGGACAGCAACCAATGCAGGACCCAAGACTTTGTTAATCAGGCCAACTGAGGGCAACTTGCCAGTAGATTACCCAAATGTAATGACTGCAACAGTGAAAACATTTAACATCTACATTTATGGCAAGTGTACACAACTGTACTTTCTCCGAAATTCAGTGAGGCGTATTCGCAGCCCCTGTTGCCCAATACGATATCTGTGCAGGCCTCTACGGAGACCTTTTCGGAGTCTGGTATGCCACAGAAGTCACCTTTGTCTTACAAGCCTTTGGTTCTCTCTGCCTCTGTTGGGTCCTGAGCCGCAACTCCGGCTCCAGCTTCCGAGGAGGCCTTTCGCACTACCGAATCTAGACAAAAAAAGATGTCTTCTTATCAGACTGCCATTTCTGTTAGACCGATGGATACTCTTAGGCCTAGAAGCCAGGCCACTCCTAGAAAATCTACCTCTAGCCACCATCTTACACCTGTTACCCCAAGCCCAAATGCTTAAAATGGCGGAGGATCTTATCTCCCTTATCAGGAGCAGTCAGGCCACAACTTCTAAAAGGAAAAGACACCCTTCTCCTGAAATACTGACAGCAGGATTCTGAGGATTCTCTTGGAAGAGGAACAATCTCCTCTGACTGCTTATGAGGATTCAGATGCAGAGGAATCCATTCCTTCTGCCTCCCCACCAGAATTGTCCTTTTGGGGAAACCCTTCACACTCTCAGGGAATATTTCCACTGGGAATCCCAGGACTTCCCTCAGTCTAATAAAAGACTGAGAGTTTCTAGACCTGCCCCATTATCCCTAGAGGTGGTGGATGATGATTTCCATGAATCCAGCTTAGCCCCTGATGTCCTCCTACCTGCTCCCTGATGGGTATGAGTATTGCAGAGTACCAGATTCTCACAAATACCTGTACAGAAATCCTGCTTCAGACCTGGAGGCCATTACTCGGAGACCTAAAGGAGCTAAGGCTAGCTCTGCTAAGAATCCTATTCCTTCTGACAAGGATTCCAGAACTCCGGACAGATGGGGAAAAAAGTATACACATCTGCAACCTTGGACATCAGAGCACTCAACTGTCAGTTCAATATGTTAAAATATCAAGAACGCACTTTGGAAGTATTAAAGCAAAAAATTTCAACCTTTCCTGGCTGTGCCGATTCTAAAGAGTTAGCAGATTTACTGCACTCTACTTGTCGTTTGGCCGAGCACTCATTGCTCTGTGGATATGATGCCCTAGAAGCCTGAAGAAGGGCAGCAGTGTCAGGATTTGTCATTAGGAGACCTGCATGGTTTGAAGGAACAACCTCTCCCTGATCATGTCAAGTCTAAATTGATGCACCCTTGGATAAGGGCCACTTCTTTGGTGTAAAAGCACAAGTGATGCTTAAAAAGATGGAAGACAAAGCAAAATCTATGCAAACAGTAAATGATTTCTTTCAGGTACAACCTCCTAGGTTCAGCATGAATTTTCCCTCCAAGAACTGGTCTTTTCCTGCACCTAGCAGACCGGGGCAAATTAAGCCCTGCAGGGACAGGCCACCCTAGTCCCTTTTCTAGTGACAGCAGAGAACCAAACAGTGGACCACTTCCGCCCCAAAGGCAGGGAGTTCTAAGCCACCCTCTATGGCAAAAACTCTGTGACTCCCTCTCCCCCCCCTTAGCCGTCTTTTCACTCACTAAAAGCTAGGAGGAAGGCTCACCCTCTGTAAAGAATACTGGCTTTCTGTTGCAAAGGACCAGTTGGTCTTAAAGATCATTTTTCGGGGATATAAATTCTTTCAACGAACTCCCAATTCCAAGAGGGTACCCAGACTTGCCTCCAAATCAGTGAGCAGAGGCATTTAAACAAGTCCAAACTTTCCTATCCCAAGGGGCAGTAGAACCTATCCCCTCAGATCAAATGGCAAAGGCTTTTATTTCAGGCTTTTCTTGTTCCCAGAAAAGAGGGCACTTGGTGCCACATCCTGGATCTATCCATCTGAATGCCTCCCCGGTGGTCTTCAAATTCAAAATGCTAACTTTGCAGCAGCTGCTGTCTATGCTGACAACAAGATGCCTGGTTAGTGATCCTACTCCTATAAGACGTCTATCTCCACATTCCCATAAGGGAATCTTGCAGGAAATTCCTGCACTTAAGAGCAGGCTCACATTTCCAGTTCTCTGCGCTACCCTTTGGCTTATTTACTCCTCCCAGGGTATTCACCAAATGCTTAGCCCTGGCCATTGCATTTTGCAGACAGGGAAATATACGTTTTTACCCTCATCTGGAAGACTGCCTCATTCAGGCAGAGTGCAAAGAAAAGCTGCTCCAGCACCTCCCCTATGTTAAAACCCTACTAACACCCTCTGGGTTCACCATAAACGGGAATAAATCGAAGCAAACACCTTCCAGGAAGTTCATTTTTTTGGGAGCACTGCTGGACACAGCATCACAAATGGCCTCCCTATCCCCAGAAAAGCAGGGATCTGAAGTAGGAACTTCATTTGTCAGCAACCTTTGGGATCTGGATCCGAGCCGGCAACTTTTACCACAGCATAGATCCGAGCTCCTAGCTCCTCCCTTTACCCACAATCCCCTGCCAACCCTAACTGACCTCAGATCTAGTTTGCCGCGCTTCAAGCCTACAAGCTGGATTTTGAGCTCCTGGCAATTCAGAGGTTTTGTGAGAAAAAACTTAGAAATTTTTTTGTACTTTCTTGTGTGATAGTGTGAGTTTGTTTAGGTTCCCTCTTAAATGTCTTTTTTTGTAAATATTTTCCTCCGTACCCTCACTGGTTCGTAGTGTGTGTTTGTGGTGTGTGTAGGGGCCTAGTGAGTGTGTTTTTCCGTTCAACATGTCGGAGGCCCCTAAAGCCATCTTTTCAAAATGCACCGAGTGTGGCCATAAGCTTTCACCGGCGGATGGCCACACCCGGTGCGTTAAGGTGCCTTGGGGTTGAACACCTCTCCTCGGGATGCATGATTTGTGCAGCGTTCAACCCCAGGGCACTTAAGGACCGGAGGTCGAAGCTGATTCTGGCGGGCCTTTTGCCCCTGGACTCGGCTCCGGCCTCCGGTTCTTCGGTGGCCGCTACCCAGCCCTTGGTGGTAGCCACCCCTGCCTCCCCCTTCCTCCGGTCGGGACTCAACCTCCCGTTTTGGCTCCGGAGGAGAGGGAGGCCGGAAAAACCAAAAGGAAGGAGAAGCACCATAAGCGGCGGGCCAAGGACTCTTCCTCGGCCCGCCCGCCAAGCGGGCTTCTCCATCCAGGGTTTCTGGATCGCCTCCTCCTCGGCTCCGGTCCCCTTGTTTTTCACTGGGACCTGGGGAGGAGGCAACCCAGTCCCCGTCGAGGTCATCGAGGCGTCACTCTAGGTCTGCCTCGGTGGCCTCGTCGAGGTCCACATTTAGTATGTCAGATGCAGACATGGACCAGATGATGAGGAGGTTCATCCAGGCCCAGCTGCAGATGGGAGTGCTCTTGCCTCCCCCCCCCCCCCCGGGGGGGGAGCTCGACCCCATTTTTTGCCCCAATTGCTCCTTCTCCATCCCGCTTCCTGGGTTCGGAGCCGAGCCGCGTCTGATCCGGGGGTGTGTCGGAGCCGACGGTACTAGTTACTTCGGCTCCGACTGGTCCCTCGAGTTTATCGGATCCGACCTGTCTCAGCCCCGGATCCGGTCCCCGCTTCAGATCCGAGTGGGAGCAGACTCTCTGAGCCTATTGAGAGTAGCTCCCCCTCGGCTTTCGCGGTGGTGGAGAGAGCACTGTTGAGTGCATCCGGACCCCCGGTCCTGGCTTCGGCTCCTCCCTGCCCTCCCTCTCAGCTGGTCCGGGCTCCCATCACCCGGCCTTCGGGACAGCCTGCTTCAGCATCTCTGGGTGTTCCTGCGGAACGTGATATTGCTGGTGAGTCTTCCTCTGACAGCCCCCCCGAAGAGGTCCCTCACAAAGCCAAGTGTAAGAGGAGGCACATGGACTCCCCTGAGTCCCTTACCGAAGATACGGACTTAGATGAAGGGGAAGGCTCCCCAAGGTCACCCCCCCGAGGATGTCTCCTTTGGAGACATCATGGAGATGCTCAGGATTAGGGGGGGGTGGTCTGCCCCCAAGGCTTCCTCCGATGAGTCTGTATTCCTAGAGCGTTCGAAGCAGGGCCATCTACCTCTTGGGTGTGTCCCCCCCCCCCCGACCCCCTGGTGGACCTTATTTCCACCAGGGCTTGGAAGGAGCCGGACACTGTAGATCCAGTCCCCAAGCGCCTGGATAGGATCCTGAGTCCCCCTGCTGAAAGAACCCACTGGAGCAGAGGTCCCCCTGTGGATGCCATGTTGGTGGCGGCGGCCACCAAGAGAGAGCTGGCTCAGGAGAGCTCTGCGGTCCACCCGCCGAGTAAGGACTCTCGAGCGATGGACTGCCTGGGGAAGCGGGTCTTTAGTTCAGCAACCTTCTCCATGAGAGCGCTGAACTATATGGCACACGTCATCCGGATGCAGCGGGATCTAATAATAGAATACGCTGCATCCCCCCAGAGTCCATGTCGGAAGGAGACAAGCATCTGTACTCCTCCCGAATGTCTACTCTACGTTCAGTTTCTAACACCTCTATGCGGCTCTTGTCACACGCCACTGAAGGAGCCGCTAGAGCCGGCGGAGCCCGCCTGGTAATCAGGCGTCAGGCCTGGCTTCGACACTGTGACTTCTCGGAACCCTTTAAGGCGTCATTCGCGAATGCCCCCTTTGATGATTCTGCACTTTTTGGCAAAACCGTTCGCGGCACTTTAGTCCAGAGCGAGAAAGACGGGAAGATGTCTGCCGTCGGAGTCTGCTTCTCTGCTCCCCAGAGGTCCTTTTCTAAGAACCAAAAGGGTCAGAAGAAGATGTGGTTCCGAAAATCGCATCAGTCCCAGTCTGCTCCGGACAACCAGTCCTCTCATGGCAGAGGAGGACAGGGAGGACGCCGCCCAAGAGGCAGAGGGGGTCCCAGAAACTTTGGGTCTAGGGAACCATTTTCTGAGAGGCCCACGCAGAACCCCTGAGGGGTTGCCTGGCTGCTCCACTCTGGAGGCAGTCGGGGGGCGTCTTTCGAAGCACCTAGCAATGTGGGAGTCCATAACAGATCGCTGGGTGCTTCGCATCATATCCAGAGGTTACCAAATTCCCTTTATTGTAAGCCCCAAAATCAGAAGCCTCCCCGACGTACCACCCAATCAGAGGGAGGCAGCTGCTACAGAAATTCAGCAGCTTTTACGAAAAAGAGCCATCCAACCCGTCCCCCCAGATCAGTTCGGATCGGGGTTTTACTCCAGGTTCTTTCTGGTGCCAAAAAAGACAGGGGACTTGAGACCCATTCTCTATCTCTCTCTCTCCTGAACTTGGCAGTACCCAAAGAAAAGTTCCGAATGGTCACCTTACAATCTGTTCTCCCCCTATTACGGGAGAACGATTGGATGTGCTCGATAGACCTCAAGGATGCGTACTACCACATCCTAGTGGACAGACGCTCCAGGAGGTTCCTCTGCTTCCGGCTGGGAGCCAGTCACTTTCAGTTCAGGGCCCTTCCCTTCGGTCTCACCTCAGCCCCCAGGGTGTTCACCAAAGTCTTGTCGGTCATAGCGGCCCACCTGAGGCTTCAGGGAATTCAGGTCTTTCCGTACCTGGATGACTGGCTCCTCATCGCCCCAACAAGGCATCTGCTCTGTTCAGGCAGGGATTACTTCCTCGACCTTGCTCCACGTCTAGGGTTAACTATCAACATGACCAAATCTTCTCTAGTCCCATCACAGGTGATAGATTTTATAGGGGCGAGATTGGATTCCAGGATAATGCTTGCCTTCTTAACTCCCGATCGGCTTCAGAACCTGAGGTTGCATGTCAAGGCCATTCTCATTCTTCCTGCTCCACCTGCGGAATTGATCCTGAGGGCTCTAGGGTCCATGGCGGCAGCTATTCCTCTACTACCCCTAGCCCGCCTAAATATGAGGGTACTGCAATGGACCCTCCAAGTACTATGGTCCCTGTCTCGCAACCCCCTGTCCCATCCTATTCCCCTAAGCAGGGCTTGCAGAACGTCGCTCATGTGGTGGCTCCGGTCCCAGAGTCTCCACACGGGACGACCATTTTTGATGCCTTCCCCCGTCGCCACAGTGACCATGGACGTCTCTCGCCTGGGGTGGGGGGGCACTATTCAGGCAGAACGGTCCAAGGCACGTGGAACGACACAGAGACCTCTTTGCATGTCAGTGTCCTAGAGATGAGGGCGGTGCTTTTGACGTTGCAGGCACTTCACAGCCTTCTACCGATTGGGACAATTGCAGTACAAATGGACAACATGTCAGTTGTCTGGTACATCAACAAACAGGGGGGAACCAGGCCTTATCCCCTTTGTCGCGAGGCCATGAGAGTGTGGGAATGGGCGATTTCCACCAACCGCTTTCTTATTGCAACGCACATTCCGGGACGGTCCAACATCCTAGCAGACAGGCTCAGTCGTTCGATTCTGACTCAGTACGAATGGTCTCTCAGTCCTCTAGTAGCGAAACAAATATTTGCCCTTTGGGGGCAACCCTGTTGCGATATTTTTGCCACTCCTTCAAATACCAAATGCAACAGTTACTTCGCTCTAATCCCCCCTCAGGGGGAGTCCCCAAGAGACTCTCTAGTACATGCTTGGCCTCCCGGTCTCCTTTACGCTTATCCTCCTTTGCCCATGATGCTGAAACTCCTACAGAAAGCCAGTCGGCTGGGGAGCAAAATGATCCTCATTGCCCCATTCTGGCCTCGTCAAACATTGTTCCCGTACCTGTGGTCTCGCCTAATTCATCCAGCATGGATTCTGGATCCACTCCCGGATCTCTACCCACCCTCTGGGTCTCCCGGCCCCCAACCTGGTCAACCTCAAGCTGACGGCTTGGTTGCTCCAGTTCCACAACTGATTAGGACTCCCGGAATCTCCTCGCCAGTCAAAGCCATCCTAGTAGCAGCACATAAACCTTCCACCAGAAGAGTCTACCAAAGAGTCTACCGAAGCAAGTGGAAACGTTTCTCCATCTGGGCGGAGCACCATCACTTGGATCCTTTCACGGCACCTCTCACATCGGTTTTGGAGTTCTTAACTACCCTTTTTCATCAAGGGGCTAGCTGCTCTACAGTCAAGGTATAACTGGCAGCGATTTCGCATCATCATGTAGGGCATGAATCAGGCCCTCTGACTTCTAAGCTTTGTAAAGCTTTCCTCAAGGGTACTTTCCTTCTCAGGCCTCCAGTCAGGGAGGTAGTACCCCCATGGGATTTGTCTTTGGTTCTCCAAGCCTTGACTAGTCCCCCTTTCGAGCCGGCGGCCACAGTTGATCTTAAATATCTCTCTTGGAAAACGGCCGCCTTAGTGGCCATTACTTCAGCTAAAAGGGTCTCTGAACTTCAGGCTCTATGTGTTAAGCCGCCGTATTTATCCTTCCATCCAGATAGTTTACCTCAGGATCAATCCGTCCTTTCTGCCTAAGGTGTCTTCGGAAGCTAATATTAATCAATCTATTAATCTTCCCGTGTTCTTTCCCCATTACCAGAACAAAGGAGAATATAAACTGCATTCCTTGGATGTGCACAGACAATTACGTTTTTATACTCATCGAATTGCTGGTCATAGGCAATCTGACCAGTTGTTTGTCTCCTTGCCAAAACAAGTTTAGGCAAGTCAATTTCTAAAGTTACACTATCACGGTGGATAGCTAATTGTATCCTCTTAGCGTATCAGAGTTCGGGAAGGCCTGCACCTCAGGGAGTCCGAGCTCATTCTACTAGGGCCGTCACTGCTTCGGCGGCTTTTAAATCTAGGGTCCCCTTAGATGATTCTGCAGCCACTTGGGCCTCATCTCATACCTTTATCAGCCATTACAAACTGGATGTTGTCTCCAGAGGTAGGGCATCCTTTGGCTCTGCAGTGCTCCGGAATGTTCTTCCATAAAGGCCACCCAGAATTCAGGTAGCTGGGGACTCTGTCCCAAAGGTTGCTGACAAATGAAGTTCCTACTTCAGATTTAGAAGTTATGTACTCACCATAACGTTCCATCTGAGTAGGTATCTTCATTTGTCTGCAACCATCCCCCCTCCTTCCCCCTGACCTTTAGGATCTGTCTTGGATTAGCCCCTTCCGGGGCACATTGCTTATATCGGGCAAACTTGATCTGAGGTCAGTTAGGGTTGGCAGGGGATTATGGGTAAAGGGAGGAGCTAGGAGCTCGGATCTATGCTGTGGTAAAAGTTGCCGGCTCGGATCCGTATCCCAAAGGTTGCAGACAAATGAAGATACCTACTCAGATGGAACGTTATGGTGAGTACATAACTTCTAATTTCCTGCCTCTTTACTTTACACAGCTGGCTTCCAGAAGTCATCTCACTGCGAGGAAGTTCCTGCAAGCATTGGAGTACATGACATCTTCTATCCTCCTAATTCCTCTGGCCAGACTTCAAATGGGAACTTCATTGGTATCTAAAGAACCTTTTGTGTCAGCGCACTCGGCTTCTGGAGACCTCTCTCCCTCTGATCACCTGTATAAGGGCCGAGTTTCTCTGGTGGGTAGGGGCCTGTGCCAAGAACAATGGTCTTCCATTCATCCTCTGCCCAACCGGGCAGACCATCACTACCAACGCCTTAGACATTGCTTGGGGCACTCACCTAGCAGACAGGTGCACCCAAGGTTCTTGGGATGCCCAGCACCTTCCCTTACACATCAACCAAAAGGAAGTGATAGTACAAAAGGCTCTGACATCCTTCAAACCCCATCTCAGGCCTGGGGCTCTCCTTATCAAAATAGACAACACCACAGTAATGTGGTACATCAACAAACAGGGAGTGATCACAGTCTTATCCTCTGTCCAGGCTAGCTATGAACCTCTGGCTGACAGCCTCCACCTTATTACACCTAATTGCCCAATACCTACCAGGGATCAACAACACCCTGGCAGACCACTTGAGCAGAAACTTACTGGACCCCCACAAATGGCAGCCCCACAGAAAAATCTTTTTGCAAGTCACTCCAGAGGTGGATCTCTTTGCTTTGCACCTCATCCACCAGCTGATAAAATTCTATACCAGGGAGCATCACCACCTAGTGTGGAAGAGGTGGATGCCTTCACCTTCCCCTGGAACTCCCTCATTGTGTACACTTTCCCTCCACTGCCTCTTATTCCTAAGGTACTGATCAAAATAAGGGAGGAGAGACCAAAGGCCATCCTCATTGCTCCAGACTGGCCAGACAGCATTGGTAACCCTTACTGTGCAGCCTGACATTATAGCCTCCCAGGCAGCTTCCCCTGATCTCAGACATCTTGACTCGGGGGGAGGGAATGCGACACCCAGACTTGCAGACTCTCAAACTGTCAGCTTGGCTAAGGCAAACAGGGGGCCCCTGTTAAGCAAACAGGTCCTAGACTTTATCAGAGGCCAGAAGGCCCAGCAGCAGAAAATCTTATGCAGGGAAATGGAAAAGATTCTGCTGCTGGAGCCAGTCTAGAGGGGGCAATTCCTCACAACCTTCCATCCCTCTTATCTTGGACTACCTAGCGGAGTTGCTCAATAGTGGCCTCTCCTCTTCTGTTAAAATCCACGTCTGTTTACCACCCTTCGAACCTGCTGCTTCAGCAGAACTGAGATACCTCTAATGGAAGACTGCTTTCCTGCTAGCTATCACCTCAGCCAGAAGGGTTTCAGAACTTCAAGCACTGATGGCCATTGAGCCCTTCATCATTTTCCATGCAGACAGGGTCTCCATGAGGACTAACCCCTCCTTTATGCCCAGGGTGGTATCTAATGTGACCCTCAACCAGGCCATATATCTACCCACCTTCTTTCCTAACCCTCAAAATGGGGGAAGGAATTCTGCACTCACTAGCTGCAGACAAGACAGCTTGTATACTACGTGGACTGTATTAAACCCTTTAGAAAACGGACCAACTTCTTGTCAGTTTTGCCCCAGGGGCAGAGGGGAAGCCCATCTCCAAGCAAACCATTTCCAAATGGATATCACACTGTATCCATTTCTGCTCCAGATTACATGGAACCCCCCCAAGCCAAGTCTATTCGTACCTATTCCACTAGGGCAGCATCCACTTCCACAGCATTCCTCAGAGGAATTCCATCAGGGACATCTTGGAAGCTGCCACTTGGATTTCTGTCCATACCTTTACAAAGCATTACCACCTACTTCTTTTCTCTAAGGCTAGGGCAGGATTTGCCTCTGAGGTTCTGCAGGGCATGCTGACCCAGGTCTAGATCTCTTACTAATCCTACCACCCTTCTCCTCAGCTTTGGGAATCCTCCCACAGGTGATGACTGCAACAGTGAAGTACGAAGAGCATAGTACAGATGTTCTTCATGATGTTCTTCATCTCACATTGCTGCAGTCCTTACACTTGGGTAGTCCGCTGTCCTCGGTCGGCCCGAATATCAAAGTATTAGGCTGACGTCGGTCAAGGCGCATAAGACTGACATCAGGACGTCAGGGTACATATGCGCATGACCGACATCATATCCTCAGTCTTTTTTGCCGCATGGTCCGATGCAGAAGCAGCGTTGCAAGTGCCGTTCGGCTCTGAAATTTTTCAATTGAGTTTCAGACCGAGTCAAAGTTGGCTAAGTACCCGTTAGAATATTTTAGTTTTTCTTGCCTCAGTGGTTTACCGGATGTCAGAAAAGTGAATAACTGTATTTCTTGTGGGAAACAGATACCGATAGAGATTATCATACTTTGTGTATTCCTTGTTTAGGGCCTGAGCACGACGTTGTTGGGTGTCGCTTTTGTGCTAGATTCAATAAGCGCACTATTAAGAGAAGGTTAGATTGTGCCAGGTTAGTCTTCGGAAGCGGTGCAATTATAATATGCCGTCGGATGCTCCGACGTCCGCTTCTTCGAAGAAGCGCAAGGATAAAGCAGCTAAGCTCAGGCAAGACGAGTCGTCCGTACCGGACGCCGGTTCTTTAGAGGTGTCGGTGGAGCCGGTGGTTCCACCGAGGTTTCTCTGGAGTCCCAGGGGGAGACCTTGTTATTGCAGGATGTGGCCTCTCAGGAGGCAGGTCAGGCTGAAGGGGCTTCTCAGGTTACTGTACTCCCCTCCCTTCCTAGGGTGGTTAGGCCTTCTCCTTCTGTTTCCAAGGCTTCTCCCAGAGGCAGGCCAGGTTTAGCTTCAGTTGGTGTCACTCCTAGTTCTTCAGGATCTGTGCCCAAGAAGCATATGCTTAAAATGGCAGAAGATTTGATTACTTTGATTAGAGGTTCTTTGCCCCCTCCTGATAAGAGGCCTAGGGTGGAACCTGAGTTGGGGAGTTTTGAGCAGGCTTCAGATGTTTCAGAGTCTTCGGCTGAAGACTTGCAGGAGTATTCTCCTTATTCTGATTCTGATGTGGATGATTCTACTCCTTCTGCTTCTCCTCCTGAGGATTTTTCTTTTTCAGAGACTCTTCATTCCATGAGGGAGCATTTTAAGTGGGAAGGTCAGGACTTCTCTGATTCCAGGAAAAGGCTTAGGGAATTTTTGTTTTACCCCAGCATAGGCCTTTGGCTATACCTCCTGTTCTGGATGTTGTGGAGGATGTGTTTGCAGAGGCTTCTCTTAATCCTGATTCTTTGCCTCCTGCTCCTGTTAAACCGGATAGGTATTATAGGGTGCCTGAAGCTCATAAGTATCTTTTTAAGAGTCCTAGGGCGGACCCAGAAACTGTTAGTCAGGGGCCTAAGGGTGTTAAGGCTTCTGTTGTTAAAAATCCGGTTCCTCCAGATAAAGAGGCCAGGGCTTTGGATAGATGGGGAAAGAAAGTCTATACTTCTTCCACCCTAGCTATGAGGGCTCTGAATTGCCAGTTTCACATGTTGAAATACCAAAACTATCTACTTTCTCAGTTGAAGTCTAAGGTAGATGCTCTGGCGGAAGGTATTGAGTGTAAAGAGTTACAAGATTTGGTACATGTCTCTGAACAAGTGGGTAAGCATTCTTTGCAATGTGGTTTTGATGCTGTACAGGCCTCGTCTAGGGTGGCTGCCACTGGGTCAGTTCTTCGCAGGCACGCCTGGCTGAGGGATCAGAATTTATCTGACCATGTTAAGACAAGGATTTTAGATGCTCCTTTACAATCTGATGTGTTGTTTGGTTCACCTGTTGAGGCAGTCTTAAAGAAAATGGAAGACAAGGCTAAGTCTATGCAGACTGTTAAAGATTTTTTGCAGGTTCAGCCTCCGAAGTTTAGCAGAAATTGGCCTACCAAGGGGTGGACGTATCCTTCTTATGATTCCCAGTCTAGGGGTAGGTCTAGACGTGGTAGGGGCAGAGCTCAGGGCTCTTTCAGGCCTAGAACAGGGAGTTCACCTGCACAGTCTTCGGGTGAGGGCAGGGCTCAGTCCTTTCGTAAACAGACCCAATGACCTACCTTTTCAGCTGCCAGAGCCTTCTCGTCTGGCAGCACCTTTGGGAGGAAGGTTGGCACTTTTCAAGGGAAATTGGAGTTTAATTACCCAAGACAGATGGGTATTTGATATCATACACCAAGGTTACAGGTTTTATTTCCATACCTTGCCTCCTTTCAAAGGCATGCCAGACGTTCCTCCTCAGCAAAGAATAGAGGCTCACAAACAGATTTCTCTGCTGCTCCAAATAGGGGCCATACAACCGGTCCCTCTGTCAGAAGTGGGCCTAGGATTTTATTCTCGCCTGTTCCTAGTACCAAAGAAGGGGAACACGTGGAGACCAATTTTGGATTTATCTATCCTCAACACTTATCTGGACATTCCCAAGTTCAAAATGTTGACGTTACAACAGCTTTTACCTCTGCTGGGCAAAGATCACTGGATGGTGACTCTGGATCTCAAGGAGGCTTACCTTCATGTTCCTATCAGGTTAAGTTGCAGGAAGTATCTACGTTTTCGGGCTGGGACTTCTCATTATCAGTTCTCTGCATTGCCCTTTGGCTTATCTACTGCCCAGAGTGTTCACGAAGGTTCTGGCTCCAGTGATAGCTTTCTTCAGGCTAAGAGGAATACAGATCTATCCTTATTTGGACGATTGCCTGATTCTGGCTCAAGGAAAGGACGAACTTCTTCATCATCTACATTATGTGATAGCAGTGCTAAGATGCCTGGGGTATTCTGTGAACAAAATAAAGTCCAGTCTAGTACCCTCTCAGGACATGTGCTTTCTGGGTGTGAGACTGAATACAGCATCCCAGATGGCCTTTTTGACCCCGGACAAACAAAAGAATCTTTCTCTTTACTTCCATCAATTGTCTCATCAGTCCAGGATGACTGCAAGGACAGTCCTTCAAGCCTTGGGGTTCATGGCATCTTGTATTCTGGTGCTTCCCAATGCCAAACTGCATATGAGGAAGCTACAATGGTATCTCAAAAATGTATGGACACAGCACTGCCAAGATATGGACCATGTCATTCAGATAATACCTTGCATTCAAAAGGAATTTTTGTGGTGGGCTCAGGAATGTCACCTAAACAAGGGACTCTCTGTGACCTGGCCAGAGGCGAGTCAGATTCTAACGACAGATGCCTCAGACAAAGCTTGGGGAGCTCATCTAAATGGAAAGTGGATACAAGACACGTGGCCTGCCAGACTTCTACATCTACATATCAACTTGAAGGAGATGTTAGCAGTCCAATTTGCATTAATAGCTTTCAAGGATTTACTTCTTCCAGGGCAGGTGTTGATTCTAACAGACAACACAACTGTCATGTGGTACATCAACAAGCAAGGGGAACACATTCTTATCCTCTGTGCAGACAAGCAATGATTTTGTGGGAGACTGCTCTCAGTTTACAGCTAAATCTTCAGGCAAGGTTTCTGCCGAGCACAGAACTCCTTAGCAGATGTGTTGAGCAGACAAATAATGGATCCCCACAGTGGAAATTGATCCTCAAGTTTTCAGAAATTGACAGTGTCATGGGGAACTCCAGACATAGATCTGTTCGCTTCTCCACTAAACTACCAGCTGCCAAAGTTTTGCACAAAAGTTTTCATCCCACAGCCTGGAAAGTGGATGCTCTTTCATTCAATTGGAGCAATCTTCATGTGTATGCCTTTCCACCTCTGCCTCTCCTCCCAAAGGTACTTCTGAAGGTCAGACAGGACAAGCCAAAGATGATTTTAATAGCTCCAGATTGGCCTCGACAGCACTGGTACCCACTACTGAGAAGTCTGGTACAGGAGCCTCCATGGCCTTTACCTTCGATTCCACACCTGCTGTCTCAGGAGAACAGTCATTTACTCAATGTCAAACTTCACTCTCTTCACCTGACAGCCTGGCATATTCTGTTTTAAACCCTGGAGGGTCTCAGCTTCCACAGCAAGTTTTGAATGTTATTTTGGAGGCCAGAAGGCCTAGTACAAGGAAAGTGTAGCAGATAAATGGAAGAGATTTTTATTTTGGAGTGCAGCAAAAGCATTTGATGTTTCTAAGCCTAATTTAAGTGTGGCTCTTCAATATCTTACTGAGTTACTGGACAAAGGCTTGTCCTTCTCTTCTATTAAGATTCATGCTGCAGCAATTTCTGCTCACTATGACTGTGACCCACCATTGTTTTCTCATCCTTTGTTTAAGCAATTCCTTAGAGGGGCAAAGAATATAAGACCCCCAGAGAGCTCCTACTCCTGCTTGGGATCTCAATTTTGTGTTGGAGAAACTCACTCTACAACCTTTTGAGCCTGCAGCTACTGCTGAGTTGAAATATTTATCATGGAAGACTGCTTTTTTGTTGGCCATTACCTCTGCGAGAAGGGTTTCTGAATTACAGGCCCTTATGGCAGTTGAGCCTTTCTTAATTTTCCATAAGGATAGGGTATCTTTGCACTAATCCTTCCTTTATGCCTAATGTGGTTTCTAGTGTGGCTTTAAACCAAACTATTCATTTGCCTACTTTTTATGCAACCCCCAAAATAAAGGGGAAAAGATTTTGCACACTTTGGATATACACAGGCAGTTGCGATATTATTTGAGCAGAACTAAAGGGTTCAGGCAGTCTCAGCAGTTATTTGTTTCTTTTGCTTTGAGTTCTCAGGGCAAGCCTGTGTCAAAACAAACTATTTCTAAGTGGATTGGGTTGTGTATTGCTTTCTGTTATTCCCATCATGGTAAGGAGATTCCAGCTGGGATTAGGCCTCATTCCACTAGGGCTACTGCCACTTCTACAGCCTTTCTAAGGGGTAGCAACTAAAGATATTTTGGAGGCTGCTACTTGGAGTTCAGTGCATACTTTCTCTAAGCATTATCACCTTCCTCTTACTCTAAATCGAGGGCTGGTTTTGCCACTGCAATTTTACAGGGCATTTTGGCAGCTCCTACTGCTTTATAGTTGTGCCATCCTCCCTTTTCTCTGCTTTGGGATTCTACCCAAGTGTAAGGACTGCAGCAATGTGAGATGAAGAACATAGTACAGTTTTGTACCTACCATAAATGTAGATGTTCGAAGATCCACATTGCTGCAGTCCAATTTACCCTCCCTCCTTCCCCTCTGTAGTTAGAGGCGGTTGTGTGGTTTGGGTTGTACATATTGTGAATTTTGTATATATTGTACATATAGTTAGTACACAGGTGTTTGGTTGTTTTTTGGTTTTGACCTTTTTGTTTAGGGTCTTCTGACATCTGGGGCAAGAAAAGACTGAGGATATGACGTCGGTCATGCGCATATGTACCCTGACGTCCTGATGTCAGTCTTATGCGCCTTGACCGACGTCAGCCTAATACTTTGATATTCGGGCCGACCGAGGACAGCGGACTACCCAAGTGTAAGGACTGCAGCAATGTGGATCTTCGAACATCTACATTTATGGTAGGTACAAAACTGTACTTTTCACTGTTGCAGTCATTACATTTGGGTAATCTGCTGGCAGGTTACCCTCAGTCGGCCTGATTAACAAAGTCTTGGGTCCTGCATCGGTTGCTGTCCCTTCTTCCATGATGTCAGGTCGTCAGGGGTATAAAACATGCAGCTGACGCCATTACATCAGTCTTTCTTGCCCGAAGCAGAAGCAGTTCGCAAGTGCCGGTCGGCCGACTGAAGTCTTCAACTAAAAGCTATGTACCCTGTTGGGGAAACTTTTTCTTGCTCTTTACCGATGTCAGTAAAAGTTAATTGCATTACTTGTGGAAAGCAAATACCTCATAAGGATTTTCATTTGTACTGTATTCCTTGCCCAGGCCCTGACCACAACGTGCCTTGCTGTCAGTTTTGTGCTAAATTTAATCAGTGCACGGTTAAACGTCGGTATATTTTTGCTTCTAAATATTTTGGCTCAAGATTAACTGTCCAGAAATGTCATCTGTTAGCAATCCAACTACCGGAATACCTAAAAAACGCAAAGAAAAAGACAGAGACAGACCGTCTAGGTCCAAAACAGACAACACTTCTCCTAAGCCGGTCGTTGGTACCCAGTGAGGTGCTTTCGCAGCCCCTGATACCCGCTACTTCTGATTCGCAGGCCTCTACTGAGACCCATTTGGAGTCTGGTATGCCGCAACATGCTTCAATTATGGAACCCGCAAATGTCTCTGCCTTAGATGGGTCCGGAGCCACTGTGCAGGCACCGGCTTCTGAGGGTGATGTCCTTCATGGATGCATCTGCAGTCATAACAACTGGGTTGTCCTGTCGTCAGGCAGCCCTTCAGTCGGCCGGATTCCAAAGTCCGGGTCCGGCTTCGGCTGATGTCGCACTTCACCCGACGTCATCTCTGTTGGTCTCGGTATAAAGGCATCAGCCGGCGCCATTTTCCTCAGTCTTTCTTGCCGTGGCGCCCAAGCAGAAGCTGTTCGCAAGTGCCGGTCGGTCGGATCCAGAGATTACTTCTACCGAATACTACTCAAGACTTCTAAAGCTAAGTACCCTGTTGGGGACTCTTTCTTGCCTCAGCCGATGTCAGAAAAAGTTAATAATTGTTTAACCTGTGGGAAACAAATACCTCATAAAGATTTCCACTCTTATTGTCTGCCTTGTTTAGGCCCAGCCCACGATGTAGCAGCCTGTTCGCCTGTGCTTCATTCAACCGACGAACGCTTAGGCGCCGGTCGGAGTTTGCTGAACAGTTTTTCGGTTCTGATTTTGCGTATATTATGCCGCCGGATCCTCCGACTACCCAAACTGCTAAAACGCAAAGATAAAGACCGACACTCGGTCCGCGGTTTCGGCGAAACCATGGTTAAGCAAACGCGAGTGTCTCGGTTTCGGCGAAACCGAGAAAACTGATCAAAGTACAGCTGAATCTATCACTACCACTGAGGCCCCTGCTACTTCTCTTGAATCGGCCTCAGAAATTTTATCCACTACGGTGGTTGCCACTGACTTATCAGACACCATTCCCTTGGATGTCTCTACCCCAGCACGTGGTGCTGCTAGGCCTCCAGCAGCCATGTCCATTAAGGCCTTTGCCAGGGCTAAAGCAGCCAAAACTACTAAAACAGTGCCTGTTAAACCCCCTACAACCAGGCCCTCTTCTAGTTCACAAATGCTTACTCTGGCAGAAGATTTAATTTCATTAATTAGGGGATCTCAATCTCACCAGACAGGGCCTCTCAGCCCCCAGAGAAGAGACCTAGGGCAGAGCCCCCCGAGCCTGTGTCCTCTGATGATTCTGCCGATGAATCAGACATAACAGACCAGCCAGAGGCTCCTTTCTCCAATTTTGAAGACTCAGATGCTGAAGAATCCATTCCAGCTGCTTCCCCACCAGAAGAATTCTCCTTTGGGGAAACCTTACATGCCATGCGAGAGCAGTTCCAATGGCAGCAGCAGGATTTCTCAGACTCCAGAAAAAGACTTAGGACCTTTCTGCACCTTCTACAGCACAGGCCCTTAGCTATACCTCCTGTCCTCTCTGTGGTGGACGATGCCTTCAATGATGTCTGCTCTGCACCAGATTCTTTACCTCCAGCCCCTGCCAAACCAGACAGATTTTACAGGGTACCAGACACTCATCACCACCTTTACAAGGCCCCACTTGCAGACCCCGAAACTATATCCCAGGGTCCCAGGGCAGTAGCCACGACCACAGCTAAAAACCCTATTCCTTCTGAAAGGGAAGCCAGGTCATTAGACAGATGGGGCAAAAAGGTCTACACCTCAGCTACTCTCTCAGCTAGAGCTTTAAACTGTCAGTTTCACATGATACAATACCAAGAGTTTATGCTTGATCAGTTAACAAAAAAGCTATCCTCTGATGACTCTATTGATAAGAAATATGTATTAGAAATGGTAAATAACATACAACAGGTTAGTAACCATTCCTTAAAATGTGGCTATGATGCACTGGAGGCTTCATTTAGATCAGCCATGACTGTCACAGTGATAAGAAGACATGCATGGCTAAAGGACCAAGCCTTACCGGATCATGTTAAAGCTAAGTTATTAGATGCTCCTATGGATAAGACCAGCTTGTTTGGTACACCTGCCCAGCAGGTAATGAAGAAAATGGAAGAAAAGGCAAAATCTGTTCAAACGGTTAAAGATTTCTTGCAGGTTCAACCCCCAAGGTTTAGCAGGAACTGGCCTGCCAAAAATTGGTCCTTTCCTGACTCCACAAGATCCCAAAGGGGCAGGAATAGACGTTCCAGAGGCAGAAACCAATCCAGAGGAGGTGCCTACAGAGGACGACAGTGGCAAGGTAACAACAGAGGCACAGACACAACCACTGCCACTACAACAACACAACCACAGTGACTTACCTCTAAATCCGCCTACCAGGGAACAAATAGCAGCTCCATTAGGCGGCAAATTAACCTTATTTTCAAAGAACTGGCACTATATCACAAAAGACAAGTGGATTTTACAAACCATAGATCAAGGTTACCGGTTCCACTTCCACACTTTACCAGTCAAAAGAGGAATGCCAAATCTACCTCCAAATCAAAAAACAGAGGCTCTACAACAGATAATGCAATTAGCAAACATGAGAGCTGTGGAAAGAGTGCCAACAACAGAACAAGGAAAGGGATTCTACTCCAGACTATTCCTAGTTCCAAGAAAGGAAAAAAGTTGGAGACCTATTCTCGACCTGTCCACCTTAAATACATACATCATTGTCCCAAAATTCAAAATGCTGACCCTACAGCAACTTCTTCCCATGCTGGGCAAGGAGTGTTGGCTGGTAACTCTAGATCTCAAGGAGGCATACCTGCACGTCCCCATTCGACCAATCTGCAGAAGATACCTCAGATTTCTTGCAGGATCAGAGCATTATCAATTCTCAGCATTGCCCTTTGGCTTATCTACTGCCCAGAGTATTCACAAAATGCCTGGCATCAGTAATCGCCCACTGCAGACTACAGGAATTCAAATTTACCCATACCTGGACGACTGCCTGCTACAAGGGGACAACAAAAGCAAGCTGACAACAGATTTACAAAGGGTCATTTACTTGCTACAAGCACTGGGATACACAGTCAATTTACAAAAATCAAGGCTGATACCATCCCAAACAAGGACATTCTTGGGCACGGAATTGGACACAGTAAGACAAATGGCATTCCTAACTGCAGAAAAACAAAAAGAACTCCCTCTTTACTTCTTGGCACTAACAAAACAGAACAAGTTAACAGCAAGAAAAGTACTGCAGGCCTTGGGCTTCATGGCATCATGCATAATCTTGGTCCCACTTGCCAGACTACATATGAGAAAACTACAGTGGTACCTAAAGAATTTATGGTCCCAACACAGGCACAGCCTAGAAACAGAAATTCCACTAATTCCATGCTTAAAACAGGAGTTCCTATGGTGGGCTCAAGCATGCCAGTCAAACCCAGGTCTACCCTTTCGCAGATGTCAAGCAAGCCAGACCATCACAACAGACGCTTCAGACCTAGGATGGGGGGCCCACATGCTGGACAAATGCGTGCAAGGATTGTGGACGCAGGATCAACTTCACCTGCACATCAACCTAAAAGAAATGCTGGCAGTAAAACTGGCAATCCAAAAGTTCAGACCATTTCTCAAAGAGGGCCAGTTGATGATAAGGACAGACAACACCACAGTCAATGTGGTACATCAACAAACAGGGAGGCACTCATTCATACCCCCTATGCAGAATGACTTTGGAGCTGTGGAACCTGGCACTCAGCTACAACATCCAGTTACAGGCAATATTTGTACCGGGAAAGGAGAATACTCTAGCAGACATACTAAGCAGAACCACATCGGATGCCCACGAATGGATGCTACACCCGGACATCTTCAAGACCATCTCAAAGAAATGGGGAATGCCTCAGATAGATCTATTCGCTTCCCCTCTCAATCACCAGCTCAAAAAATTCTGCACAAGGACATTCCACCCACTGGCATGGAAAGTGGATTCACTCTCCTTCAGCTGGAAAGGCCTAACAGCATATGCATTCCCACCTCTTCCCTTGATACACAAGGTATTACTAAAAATCAAGGAAGAACGTCCAAGGATAATCCTGATAGCTCCAAACTGGCCAAGACAACACTGGTACCCACTGCTGAGGAGCATGTCTCTGAACAATATGTGGCCAATACCCCTGATGCCTTTGATGTTAACTCAGAACAACTACAGCATCATGCATCCAAACCTAAAAACGTTGCAACTGACTGCATGGAACATCACATAGCAGCAGCTAATCCAGAACTTTCCCAAAGAGTTAAAGACATTATTCTTGAAGCCCGCAGACCTTCAACAAGAAGGAACTATGCAGGAAAATGGAAAAGGTTTGTCATTTGGAGTACTGAAAGAGGAAAAGATGTGTCAAACATAGATATGCCTAACATTCTGGAGTATCTGGCAGAACTTCTACATTCAGGCCTGTCCTACTCCTCCATCAAGATACATGCATCAGCTATATCAGCAGAATACAGCTTTGATCCACCTGTCTTTTCACACCCTTTACTCAGGCAGTTCCTCAGAGGAATCAAGAATGTAAAACCTCCAAGGAAACCACCATTGCCAACTTGGGACTTGAACTTTGTGCTAGAAAAGTTGACACTATCACCTTTTGAACCAGCAGCAACAGCAGACCTACAGCATCTATCGTGGAAAACGGCCTTCCTACTGGCAATAACCTCAGCCAGGAGAGTTTCTGAACTTCAGGCCCTAATGGCAGTACAGCCCTTCCTAATCTTCCACCAAGATAGAGTGTCCATGAGGACTAATCCTACATTTATGCCTAAGGTGGTATCCAGAGTGTCTTTAAACCAGGCAATCCACCTACCTACCTTCTTTCCCAACCCACAAAACAGAGGGGAAAGAATACTGCATACCTTGGATGTACACAGACAGCTACGCTACTACTTGGACAGAACAAAAAGTAGCAGAAAAACTGACCAGCTTTTTGTAGCCTATGCAACAGGAAGGGAAGGAAAAGCTATTTCCAAACAGACAATCTCCAAATGGATAGGAAATTGCATACAATTCTGTTACTCCTTCCATGGAAAACCAATTCCACAGAACATAAGACCTCATTCTACAAGGGCAACAGCCACTACCACAGCCTTCTTACGAGGAGTGGCAACCAAAGACATTATTGAGGCGGCTACTTGGACCTCCGTGCATACATTTGCCAAGCATTATAATTTGCCTCTATATTCCAGATCCCGAGCAGGGTTTGCCACTGCTGTACTGCAAGGGATCCTAAACACACCATAACCTAGTTTTTTCCTCCTCCCCTAGTTGGCTATGGTATTCTACCCAGTTGTTATGACTGCAGATGCATCCATGAAGGACATAGTACAGTTTTGTACCTACCATAAATGTAGATGTCCGAACTGGATAGCATCTGCAGTCAGGATTACCTCCCTCCTTCCCTCTGTGGTACTCCTAGGGTGTTTACCCTCCTAATAGCTAGCTGGTGGGGAGTCTTTTATGGTGTATTTGTTTGTATATATGTACATACATGCTTATTTTTGTGTTTACCTCTATCTTTTTGGAAACATTGGCATTTATCCAAATTTTAGCCTTCAAGAGGGCTACTGGCATCTGGGGCAAGAAACACTGAGGAAAATGGCGTCGGCTGATGCCTTTATACCCGAAGACCAACAGAGATGACGTCGGGTGAAGTGCGACATCAGCCGAAGCCGGACCCAGACTTTGGAATCCGGCCGACTGAAGGGCTGCCTGACGACAGGACAACCCAGTTGTTATGGCTGCAGATGCTATCCAGTTCGGACATCTACATTTATGGTAGGTACAAAACTGTACTTTTTGAGGCCTACAGATTTGTATATTAGACCGATGCCATTTTCAAAACTAAGGCCAAAATCTAAATCTGTGTCTAAAAAACCGACGCCTGGGCCACATGTGCAGGCCTCTATGCCTAAAAAACAAATTATCAAAATGGCTGAAGATTTAATTATTTTGATCAGGGGTAGCCAACCCCCCTTCCCCCCCCCCTTCTAAGAGGCCTAGGCAAGACATTGATTATAAATCATCTGAACAGGATTCTATTTCTTCTGACTCTTCTAATGAACAGGATTTGTCTATTCCTACTTATGAGGACTCTGATGCAGAGGATTCCATTCCTTCTGCCTCTCCCCCTGAGGATTTTTCTTTTGGGGAAACTTTACATGCCTTAAGGGAACATTTCCACTGGGAAAGTCAAGATTTCTCTGAATCTAAAAAGAGACTTGGGGATTTTCTTCTACTTCCTCAGCATAGGCCTTTGGCTTTACCCTCCTGTTCTAGGCATTGTTGATGTTTTTTTCAGAATCTAGTATGACTCCTGATTCTCTGCCTCCAGTTCCTTGTAAGCCAGACAGATACTACAGGTTTCCTGACTCCCACAAATTCCTTTTCAAAAACCTTATTGCTGATCTGAAACCATTTCTCAGGGTTCCAGGGGGCATTAAGGCCTCTACTGCCAAAAATCCTACCCCTTCTGATAGAGATTCCAGGGCACTGGATAGATGGGGTAAGAAGGTTTACACATCTGCAACCTTGGCAATCAGGGCTTTAAACTATCAATTTCATATGCTTAAATATCAACAGCATATCATGGGACTACTAAAACAGAAAATGATGTTAATCTCTGACTGTGTGGAAAATAAAGAATTGCAGGATTTATTGCATTCAGCCGAACAAGTTGGAAAACATACTTTGCAATGTGGTTTTGATTCCTTGGAGGCCTCTTGCAGGGCTGCTGTAACTGGATCTGTGCTAAGAAGACATGCTTGGCTCAGAGCAAACTCTGTTAAAGCAAAATTGTTGGATGCTCCTTTACAACAGGACCATCTCTTTGGTAAGGCTGAAGAATTTTAATGGAAGATGAAGCTAAATCTAAGCAAACTGTGAAAGATTTCTTACAAGTGCAACCTCCATGATTTAGTAGGCACTGGCCTACTAAGAACTGGTCCTTTACACAACTATACTATGTTCTTCATGTTTCACTGTTGCAGTCATTACATTTTGAGTAGCATTGCTGGTATAGTGGTGAGCATAGCTGCCTTCTAAGCAGTTGACCCATGTTCGATTCCCAGCCATTTCAGTCACAAGGAACCTTTAGAACAAAACAATGGGGTGCCTCCACCTCCAAATCTGGAAGCAACAAGGCACCTCCCTATGGTAAACAGTCTCAATGACTTCCCTGTACAATCACCAAGCACTTACCTCTTGGCCGCCCCTTTGGGGGGGGGGGGGTGTCTAGCACTTCATGCACGAAACTGGCAACTTATTACCCAGGACAAATGGGTTTTAAATATAGTATCCCAGGGATAACCGATTTCACTTCCACACATTGCCAATCCCAACGGATGGCCAGATCTGCCCCCAAATCAGTGGGCAGAGGCCCCGAAACAAGTTCTATTCCTCATGAACATGGGGGCTATTCACCCAGTACCAGAAGAGGAAAATGGACAAGGTTTCTATTCCAGACTTTTCCTGGTACCCAGCAAAGACAAATAATGGCATCCAATTTTGGACTTATCCACTCTAAACACATTTCTGGACATTCCAAAATTCAAGATGCTGACTCTTCAACAGGTACTACCTATGCTAAGCAAAGATGCCTGGTTGGTAACTCTAGACTTAAGAGGCTTACCTGCATATCCCAATCAGGGAATCTTGCAGAAGATACCTCCGCTTCAAAGCAGGCTACTTGCATTACCAGTTCTCTGCACTGCCCCTTTGGCTTATCTACTGCGCCCAGGGTTTTCACAAAGTGCCTGGCACCAGTAATTGCATTTTGCAGGCAAAGAAATTTTCAAATATATCCATACCTGGACGATTGTCTAATTCAGACAGAAAACAAGAACATTCTTCTAAAGCATCTGGCATTTGTAAAAAGGGTTCTAACTTGTCTAGGGTACACCGTAAACGAAAAGAAATCACAACTGGTACCCTTCAAAAATTATATTCCTTGGTGCAAGCTTGAATACAACTGCCCAGATGACTTACCTTACTCCAGTAAAGCAAATTCAATTGATGACTTACTTCAAACAGGTGGCCACAAAATCCATGCTATCTGCAAGGCAAATTCTGCAGGCCTCAGGGTTCATGGCCTCCTGCATTCTTCTAATTCCATATACAAGACTGCATATGAGGAAACTTCAGTGGTACTTAAAACGTTTATGGAGTCAACATTGTCACAGCCTGGAAACAATGATTCCTATTATACCTTTCCTGCAACTAGAGTTCCTATGGTGGGCAGAGGCCAGGCACCAAAACAAGGGACTGCCATTCACTCCACCCCTGCCGCCCAAACCCTAACAGACGCATCTGACTATGCTTGGGGGGACTCATCTGGCAGGGAAGTGCATTCAGGGCAAATGGAGCCCAAATCAAATGCACCTACATATCAATCAGAAAGAGATGCTAGCTGTACAGAATGCTCTGACAGCCTTCAAGGACTACCTTCATCCAGGACAACTAATGATAAAGACAGACAACACCACAGTCATGTGGTACATAAACAAGCAGGGGGGGTACACATTCCTACCCCCTTTGCAGACTAGCCATGGCATTGTGGAACACGGCCTTGACCTATCGGATACAACTACAAGCTCAATTCCTGCCAGGAAAGCTAAATACTCTGGCAGACAAGCTAAGCAGAAATCTTATGGACCCACATGAATGGAAACTGGAACCACAAGTTTTCAACATGTTGACACGCAAATGGGGGAACCCAGGCATAGATATTTTTGCCTCACCCCAGAATTATCAGTTGGACAAGTTCTGCACAAGAATTCATTACAAAAAAGCTTGGAAAGTGGATTCTCTATCAGTCTATGCTTTTCCCCCTCTGCCTCCGCTCTCCAAAGTTGTTCTAAAAGTAAAACAGGACAAGCCAAAAATGATTGATTGCTCCAGACTGGCCTTGCCAGCACTGGTACCCTCTCCTGTGCAATGTGTCACACCTTCCTCCGTGGCATCTGCCTCAGACACCTTACCTACTGTCTCAGCAGAACTACCAAATTCTGCACACTGTGTTCCAAACTTTGAATCTTGCAGCATGGCTAATCAACTAATTTCATCCTTGGCATCCCTCAGCAAACCAGTGATGGATATCCTTTTGGAGGCTAGAAGGCCTAGTACTAGCAAATCTTATGCTGACAAATGGAAAAGATTCTGTGACTGGAACCAGTCACAAGGAATAAGCACAGCAATGCCCAATATTCCTCAGATTCTGCAATACTTAACTGAGATGCTTCACATGGGCCTTTTTCTTCCATAAAAAATCATGCCTCTGCCGTTTCAGCTCATTACAACACAGAACCTCCCCTCTTCTCTCATCCTCTGCTAAAGCAGTATTTCAGAGGGGCCAAAAATTTAAGACCTCCCAGGAGAGCACCAACTCCTGCATGGGACCTCAATTTTGTTTTGGAAAAAACACACTCTCCCTCCTTTTGAGCCAGCTGCTACTGCAGACCTAAAATTTCTCTCCTGGAAAACTGCTTTCCTTTTAGCAGTCACTTCAGCTAGAAGGATTTCAGAATTACAGGCTCTTATGGCAGAGGAGCCTCATTATTTTTCATCCGGACAGGATGGCTCTCAGGACCAATCCATCTTTCATGCCTAAGGTGGTATCCAGTGTGGCTCTTAATCAGACCATTCATCTGCCAGCTTTCTTCCCCAATCCACAGAACAAGGTTGAGCGGATTCTGCATTCATTGGATGTACATCGACAACTGAGATTCTACTTAAACAGGACGAAATCTCTAAGAAAATCTGAGCTACTATTGGTGGCATTTGCTGCAGGGGCAGAGGGAAAGGCTATTTCAAAGTGGACTATTTTCAAATGGATAAGCCATTGTATTTGTTTCTGCTATATGCACCATGGTAAACCTGTCCCCAAGGGGATCAGGTCTCATTCCACCAGGGCTGCATGTACTTATGCAGCCTTTCTCAGAGGGTTCCTACCAGAGGCATTCTAGAAGCTGCTACCTGAAGCTCAGTTCATACGTTCACCAAACATTACCATTTACCTCTGTTCTCTAAATCCAGAGCTGGCTTTGTCACTGCTGTCCTGCAGGGCCTTATAGCTGCTCCTAATGCTGTATAAATCCATCCTCCCAACCATAGCTTTGGGATTCTACCCAAATGTCATGACTGTCACAGTGAAACACAAAGAACATAGTACAGTTGTGTACACTTACCATAAATGTAGATGTTAGTGTATTCACTGTTGCAGTCCTGGTTAACCACCCTCCAGCCCCGTTTTTCTCTTACTATACCTCTCATTTCTTTTACTATGCTTAAAAGCCTTTTTGGGTGTATTTGCTTTTGTTTGGAGGTATATTTTTTTTGTGTTTTAAATTCTATACTTATATATTTTTTGCTCCCTATTTGGGGGGCATCTGACATCTGGTGCAAGAAAAACTGATGTAATGGCTCTGATGTTCTATACCCCTGACGACCTGATGTCATGGAACAAGGAACAGCAACCGACGCAGGACCCAAGACTTTGTTAATCAGGCTGACTGAGGGCAACCTGCCAGCAGATTACCCAAATGTAATGACTGCAACAGTGAATACACTCGAACATCTACATTTATGGTAAGTGTACACAACTGTACTTTGTGTACACTTACCATAAATGTAGATGTTAAGAGTGTATTCGCTGTTTCAGTCCTGGTTTCCCCCTCCCTCCTTCCCCTTTATATCCTCTCTCCCCACCCTCCTTCCCCTTGTATCCTCTTTCCCCACCCTCCTTCCCCTTGTATCCTCTTTCCTTAGGGAGACATAAGCTTCTTACGGTGGCTTTTAGCCACCAGGACCACTTTAGTATATTTACTGGGGCTTCTGACTGGTTAGGGCAAGAAAAACTGATGTAATGGCATCGGCTGCCTTGCTTTATAGCACTGACTGCCTGACATCTGTCAACAAGCCACAGCAGCTGACGCAGAAAAACATTGACTCCGGTATTCGGGCTGGCCGAGGGCTACCACAGCAGTGATAAACCACAGGTGATGACTGCAACAATGAATACACTCTAACATCTGCATTTATGGTAATTGTACAAAACTGTACTTTCCCCCTCCTCCTGCATTTAGCCAGGGGCAATCACCACAAGTTACCTCACAGAGAGGACCTTCTCACACAGGACAAGGGATTCCTAATCCCTATAGTCTCTGAACCTTATCCTGTTGGTGATGGAATTCTGATCCTTACAGACACCTTTACAATGAGGACGAGCTCACAGTCCTGCAGGAGGCCAGGAAGCCTAACTGTAGGAGATCTTATTTGTCTAAGTGGAAGAGATTAATCCATATGGTGTCTACAAAGACAGTTGGACCCTTTTCAGCGTTAAGTTGCCTTGGTGCTGTCATACCTATTTTTTTATTTTATTTTACATTTGTTAACTGGGCTAGTCTGGCTGGATACATTGTCCATTTTCAGCAGAGGCCCGAGGAGAAAAGCTCCATTAACAGACTAGTAAATTACAATAAAAAGAACAACAATCAAAATAACAATCAACACAGAACCAATCATACAAAAAAATGTAAACATACAAGCAAATAAAGGACAAAGTTGTTATTGGTGTAGAGAAATGCAGAGGTATTATAACAAGAAAAAAACAATGGAGAGGCAACATTATTTAGTAGTAATTGCTATAATAAGACTGACTCGTAATGGAAGAAGAATTGAAATAAACTGACAGAGAGTCAAATAAACTTTAAACTATTTACAATTTAGAATAGAACTCTTCTAGACGGGGTTGGCATACTCCTCTGTTAAAGCCCACCTTGTTGCTATTTCTGCTTGTCTGCTTCTTGGCCCACCTTTGACATCTTGCTTGCCTGCAAATTTATTCCTAAATGGAGTGCTGCATCTCAGACCCGTCGGGAAACCTGTCCAACCTTCATGGGACCTGAACTATGTTTTAGAGAAACTCACGGTGGCCCCCCTTGAACCACCCTGTAAGGCTTCTTTAAAACACTGCACTTGGAAAAGGGTACTCCTGCTAGCATTGACATCAGCCAGAAGAGTGTCAGACCTACAGGTTCTTGTGGCGATTTCCCCTTTCCTCACCTTCCACAAAGACAGAGTAACTCTTGGGACCAGTCCCTCCTTCATGGCCAAAGTGGTCAATGAGTTATTCTTAAACCAAGCTGTTCACCTCCCCACTTTCTTTCCTCACCCTCAGAATGACAGTGAGAGTGTCTTACATTCCCTTCAAGTGCACAGAGAGCTTAGGTTTTACCTTGACAACACCAAGTCTATCAGGAAATCGGACCAATTGTTTATCTGCTTTCACCCCCAGTGCTCTGGGGAAGGCAGTGACTAAGCAGACCATTTCTGCCTGGATTTCCAGGACAATTTCCTTCTGCTATGCGTACCATGGAAAATCCTTAGGATCTAAGGTTAAAGCCCACTCCACTAGGTCTCTGGCTTCTTCTGGGGCTTTCTTTAAAGGACTTGACACCACCTCCATTTTGGAGGCAGCTACATGGACCTCTATAATGTTTGGCAAAGGTGTAAAACAGATTAGACCACATTTCTAAATCCAGGGCTGGATTTGCCAGGGCAATCCTTCATCAATTCCTAGAAAATAGTTGCAAGCCTCCACCCTCTTCTCCCCCCCTTTGAGCTTTGGCACTTACCCAAAGGATTGGAATACTGCAGCATGAGAATAGGACATAGAATAATTGTGTAAAATCTTACCATAAGTGTAGATGGCCTTCTCTTCCATGTTGCGGTCTTAATTCCCTCCCTCCTTTCCCCTTCTTCCATTAAACTGTCCCTTTTTGGATGGCACTGGACTCTTACAGTTATCCAGGGATTGGGGTCTGACTGGGGCACTAAGTTCTGAGATTTGATACTTGCAGATGTCACTTCACCCACACTCCCTTAGCCAATGTCAGACATCTCACGTACCCTGCAGTGACTAGAAGCTTTTGTATACTGGCCGGACGTTCGGGTAGCAAGAGGAAAACCCAGAGGTTTGGAATACTGCACCATGGAAGAGAAGGACATCTATAGTTATGGTTAGATTTTACACAACTATTCTTTCTCTCTCCTCTGGAAATGGCCAGGGTCAAGTACCACAAGCTTTCTCAGAGAATAATCTACTCACAAAAGATCATAGATGTTTTGATGTGGTCTGCTTTAGATCGACAAAAAGTCAAAATGTCGAATGCTTACATAAGCATAAATGCAGGGACTCGTTTATTTTTTTTGGATTGCAGTACAGTGAGGATCGGAATATTTGCCCTTTCCTCACTGTAGTGCGATCTCCGAGTTGGAATATATATTTCGTGGGGGGGGGGGATCCCCCCCACACAATAGTGATTTCGAGTTTCTGCATTTTTGCTCATGTGAGCGTTCAACATTTTGAGTTTTCGTCTATAATATAAGACCCGTTTGATGCACCCTGACCCCAATCAACTTCAGTTAACTCCCTGGATGGTAGGGTCTTAATTTCCATGAGGCACTTGTTCTATTGAGGGTGTATTAATTGAGGAAAGAAAGCCTGCTACTAGAAAATTCTATATTGGCAAATGGAAAGTTTTTCTAGTTGGTGACAGCAACATATTCGTCCTCTATTCAGGGGTATTTGTTCTCTGGCTTTACAAAAGTTGAGTAACTGTCCTTTGGCCTTTTTTACTCATCCAAGGTTCATTTGTTGGCCATTTCAGCATGTCCACACATGGATTCTCCTTTTTCAATACATCTCATGTTTTTGAAAGGGTGTTTTGCATAAGAGGCCTCCAAGAAAACTGGTGGACCATCCTGGGATCTTAATTTTGTGTTGGAGAAGCTAGCTCCAGCTAGTCTGACTGACCTTGAGGTTCTTAACATGGAAAACTGTTTTACTAATTGCTCAGTCCTCTGCAAGAAGAGCATCTTAAGATATTCTTCGTGTTTTACTGTAGCAGTCATCACTTGTGGGTTATCCCTGCTGGATAGCCCTCAGCCGGCCTTGAATACCAGAGTAAAGGATTTCCCTCCTGCATCGGCTGCAGGTCGCCCGAGACTGACATCAGGTCGTCAGTGCTATAAAGAGAGGCAGCCAACGCCATTACATCAGTCTTTCTTGCCGTAGAGCCCGAAGCAGGAGCAGTTTGCAAGTGCGTCAGTCGACCGTTGCCAGAGTGAGGGAAAATACTACTAAAGCTAAGTGCCCTGTTGGAGATCCTTTTTCTTGCGCTTAACCAATGTCCGAAAAAGTAACTAACTGTCTCCGTTGTGGAAAACCAATACCACACAAACTTTCATAATCTGTGTGTAACTTGCTTAGGCCCAGACTATGACATCCATGGTTGTCTGTTCTGTGCCTTATTTAACGCTAGGCGCATCTGTAGGAGAGCTGATTTTGTAGCTAGACATTTCATGTAATGGTGTCTGCTGCCTCTCTTTATAGCACTGATGACCTGATGTCAGTCTTGGGCAACCTGCAGCTGATGCAGGAGGGAAATTCTTTACTCTGGTATCTCGGGCCGGCCGAGGGCTACCCAGCAAGGATAAAGGTGATGACTGCAACAGTGAATACACTCTAACATCTACATTTATGGTAAGTGTACACAACTGTACTTTGCAAGGTCTTATGGTGAGTCAACCATATCTCATTTTCCACAGGGCTAGGGTTTCTTTGAAAACTAATCCTTTTGTGCCTAAAGGGGTATCCAAGTTTTCTTTAAGGCAAACTATTCATCTCCCCTTTGTTATACTGCCCACAACAAAACAATTCCAGGTAGGGTTATGGCCTAATCTACCAGGCCTTGGCTTAATTTATGGCTTTTTGTAAAGGGTTGGATTCTAGAAATATTCTAGAAGCAGCAGTTTGTTCTTGTATGCATACATTTACATGGTATTGTAAGCCTGATTCCTTTTCTATGTCTAGATCATGCTTTGCTAGTACCATTCTCCAAGGGCTCTTGGACCCTTTCTCTTCCACCACCGAAATATAGTAAACTAGGGTAATGCACCCATATAACTGAGGTTATTGCAGCAGTAGTCAATATGATGAACATAGTGTAATTGTGTAAGTAAACTTAACATAAGCTGCAGTAGCCGCTTCCTCCATCCATCCCACTTGTTTTTTTTGGTGTGTTTAAGTCAGGGTGTAAATACTTTTTTTTTTTTTTTGTTCATAACATTGTCATTTCAGGGTTAAGCCTCCCTCCCTCTGGCATTAAAGCTCTGAAGGGCCTGGTGCTCTGACCCCTCTTTTTTTAGTCTGCTCAGCTCAAGCTGACTGTCTCAAGTGCCTGGAGGTTGCCCTCATGCTTTGGAAGTTGTCCGGCTATTATGTCCTTGGCAGGATAGAACCCAAATAGCTAAGGTTACTACAGCAGTGATCAATTTAACATCCACTGTTGTATGTTTACTTAAAAACTGTACTGTACTTTGAGAACAAATTCTTCCTTTATGCCTAAGATCATTTGAGTTTATACTAAGCCAGGCTAGTCATCTTCCTTTATTTTTTCCAGATTCTGCAAATGAGGGGAAGAGAATTTTTCCATATGCTGCATGTCCACAGGCAACTCGTACTACATTGACAGGATAAAAGCTTTCAAAATTGCTGATAAGCTGCTTGTCTGTGTAAGTAAGAAAATGCTTGCCCTGTGATACTGCTCCCCCCCCCCTTTTTTTTTTTTGTTCTCACTATAACACTACAATTTTAGTCTGTCATCAGACCCCACTTTTAACACGGCTCTGCTACTTTAGTGGCATTTTGGAAAGGGCAGGGCTTGAGAAATATACTACAGGTAGCAAACTTGGTCATCTGTACACACCATTATTAAGCACTACAGACTACTTCTTTAGGTCCAGAAAAGGCTTTGGTAGGAGTATTCTATTTTTTATGCCAGGGTGTGGGACTTTTATAAATACAGATATCATTTGGTAGGGCTCTACCCTCCCCTTTCCTAAGGCAAGAAGGCTCTGAAGTTTTGCGACCTTAGCCATTCTTTCCTGTTCTGCTTCCCTCATGCAAGACATTGACTAGGGCACATGGAAGGTGCCTATAGCTTTTGAAGCTGGCCTACTAGTTCAATCAGTGCCGTGATGTCCTGTTTAGCTAGGCTTCTGCATTAGTGATTTTTTCAAACTTCTGATCTGATGTCTTTTTCTGTCTTTTTTCTGTCTTCATCTGAAGGGTCTTGGATCTGACCTTGGATTTGACTTCAGATTCTTTTTCAGGCTTTAGGATCTATAGCTGAGGCAGCTCCCCTTATCCATAATCCCCTCCTGTCTCTCCAGCTTTGATCCTGGTGCAGAGCTGTGATGATGCCATTGGCAATGCTGGTGTGGCAGATTCGGCTACTACTGGACTGGTCTTGGGTTACCTTTCTGTGTCTGCTTTCCAGGCATTGGAAAGAGCTTTCCCTAAGGCAGGAGGGTAGACATATTTTCTCCTCGTAGCTCCACCTGCTCCTCAAGTGATAGCCATGGTTCTTGACCTTGCACAGTCTATCCCATTGCGACAGCTGGTTCACATTAGCCTTGAGTGTCCTTGTTCAGGACTCCCGTCAGGCTTCAGAGTCCTCCAGGAACCCCACACACACACACACAGCGGCTTCTTGGAAGAGTATGTGTAAGAGGAGATTCATTGACACCCCTGGGAATCCTTCAGAAAAGACCCTAATTTCAATGAAGTTGACTGGCCCCCAGATCACTTCTTGAGGACATCCTTCAGCTACTGAAACAGGAGGTTGGTCTTCCAAAGCCCTTTCCCAGGAAGAATCAGTGTTCATTGAGACTTTTAGTTTCTATTCACCTCTACTTCATGGGTGGGTTCCCATGGTGGATGAGATGATAGATTTAATCTCTTGCCAGGTATGAAAGGAACCAGAAATTACTGAACAAATACCTTGTGATCCCCAAAGACTGTTATCATTGAACCAAAGGGCCTGATGGTGGATGCAATGGTTGTAGCAGCGGCCACTAAGAAGGAGCTTGCAGAAAAAGCTCTTCCGTCCATCTCAGTAACAGTGAATCCAGGGCTTTGGACATATGTGGGAAGTGAGTTTATACTTCTGCTACCTTTGCTCTAAAGTTAATGACGTACTTTACACACATCACTAAAGAACAGACTTGACTAAAGAGCTTTCTAAGTCTCCGAGTCCATGTCTACAGAATTCAGAAAAAAACGTGAATCCTTAGCTGGCCACCCTTTAATCTTTTTCAAACATCTCCATGCATCTCATCCAGTGCAATAGAAGGTGTTTTGAGAGGGAAGGAGCAGGCATTAAGATAAGGAGGCACATGCCTGGATGTGCGTGTGTGGTTTCGTGGAGACTTGCATCTTTCGTCAGTGTCCTGTTTGAAATTTTTCAGGTCAAAGGCACATTCTGTCCAAGAGTGAAAAGGATGGGAGTACTTTCTGCCATAGGCATACGATTCACTGTCTCCCCAAAAGAACCTTCTCTAGAAAATGTTGTAGGATTTTCCAGGATTCCTGTGGAGCTAGATCCCCCCCCCCCCCAAATCAGAAGGTGGTATTCTAATGGTAGATGTTGACAATGGGCAGAGGATGCCTGCTTGAATCAAGGCTTCTGGGGTCTTTTCTCCTGGTCTCCTGAATGGTTGCCCAACTGCTGCACTCTGGAGACAGTTGAGTGCTTAACTCTGCAACTAGAAGTCTGGGCATCTAAAGATGTCTGGGTGAGAACAATAATTCTAGAGGCTGTTTTATTCCTTTTTCTGTTTTCACATCCACTATGAAAGACATCTCCCAGTGTACTACTCTCTCAAAAGCAGCAGCATCAGAAATAAAAAAGCTGCTAGACAAGCAAGTCTTTCAAAAGGCCCATCCAGACGAGCAAGGGTTCAAAACTTATTCTAGATTCCTGTTAGTGCCCAAAAAAGAATGGGGACCTAAGGCCAATTTTGGACCCCAGTCACATGAATCAAGTTTGTCAAATACAAAGGTTTGGATGGTCATGGTACAGTCTGTCCTCCCTTTACTGATGAAAGACAAATGGATGTGCTTGATAGTCCTTCAGGTTGCTTGCTGCCACATCAAAATGAAGAAGCTGTAGGAGGTTCCTTTGCTTCCAGCTATGACCCTGTCATTTTCAATTCAGAGCCCTGGTCTTTGGTCTCACCACAACCCCATGGGAGTTCACCAAATGCATGGCAGTGGTTGCATTTCATCTCTGGCTACAAAGTGTCTTTGTGTTCCCATATCTAGACAACTGACTTCTTACCGCTACTGCCAGGCCGGGTTAGAAGAAACTATTTTACCTTTGCCCAAACCTGAGAATTACAGTGAACCAGGACAAATCTTAGTTTTTCCCCAATACAAGTTCTGAAGTTCATAGGAGCTCATTTGGATACAATTCAAATTGCAAGGTTACTGGAGAACAGTTTACTAACCCTAAGAAATCAGGATCAACAGCTACTTTACTGTCTTGACTCCATGTGCTGAAATAAGTTGTTCTTTCTAGGATCAGTAGCAGTCTCCATTACTTTGACACCCTTGGCAAGATATTGAGGGTGCATCAGTGGACACTAGTAGTCCAGTGGTCCATCAGATCCCACCACCATGACCTTTACAATACAGACTCATAGGACTGTAGAATACTGAAATGAACTTGAAATAACTGGAAGAAACTAGAATGAATGTCTTTATCTTTTAATTACCCAGAACTGTGCTGAACAGGTGCCAGTCTGTCCTTTGTGCCATATCTTCTTACACCTTTCAGAATAAGTCTGCACACACTGTAGTTCAGTTAATGTTTATTATGTACAGTGGAAGTAAATGTCAATATTATTCAAATCAAATGTTAATGTCCTCAGCTTCTACAGCCATTACACTATGTAAATTTTGTACTATGTCAAATTTTACTGATGTTCATCGTGTTACACTGATGCAGTCATTACACTTGGGTTATCCTGCCGTCAGGCGGTTCCACAGTCTGCCTGAGTTCCAAAGTCTTGGTCCGGCGTCGGTTGCAGGTTATTTTCACTGATTGAAATTGCGTTCACTGAAACTGTGTGCAAGATGCGAAGGCCTGCAATATGGCTGCATTTCTAGGCTTAAGCAAACATAATACTGTATTTTTGTCTAACAATCTGCATTTAATTGAAACCTGATATTACAGTGCTTATCAGGAATCTGCAGAAATCGTGGATTGGTGGATTCAGTCTCCAGAAGCATTTCGGGGCCATCAGAGCCCCCTCTCCCAAAGCTACAGTGACCACGGATACTTCCAAACTAAGTGGGGGTGGCTTTACCTGTAAAAGATGGTCTCTGATAGGGACTGAGTCCTTGGACCTTTCTTCACATCATTGTCTTGGAGATGACGGCAGTCCTTCTAAGGTTGCAGAGTTTCAGGATGCACTTCCTCTAGGGGTGATTTCTATCCAGACTGACATGTCATTAGTCTAGTGCATCCAAAAAATAAGGGGGAACATGCTCATACCCATTGTGTTGAGAAGGAGAAGAGAGTGTAGCAATGGGCAATATCTTCCAACTGCTTTCTAATGACGTTGCACATTCTGGGAAAGACCAGCTTTCTGGCGGATAGGTTGAGCATATTTATTCTGCTACCTCACAAGTGGTCTCTTAACCCAGCAGTGGTGACGCATCTTTTGTTGATGGAGCCATCCATGCTGCAAACTTTTGAATTCCAGATGCAGCAAGTTCTTTGCTCTGATTTCCCCAAGAGACAATCTGATCCATGACCGGCCCTCCAGTCTGCTAGACACTCTTCCTCCAACTCCTTCCCCATCTCAAAATTTCTACAGAAAGTACTGCATTGGAATTGAGATCATTCTCATGGCCAGTCTTTTGGCTTCAACAGGTGTGGTGTCTCCATCTCTGGCCTTATCTGGTGCACCCTCCTTGGTTGCTGGATCTGAATCTATATCTACTATCCCACCCATCTAGAATGACTTGTCTAGATGTTTTGAGCCCTAAACCTAACTGCGTGCTTTCTCTACTTAAAATGATGGCTAGTCAGTCCAGCTTTTCATCCCAAGTGGTTCATGTTCTTACCTCTTCTCAAAAACCATCTACTAAGAAAGTTTACAGAAGTAAATAGAAAAAATATTTGTTTGGTCTTTGCCAAGATATCCAAATTCTTTCTGCTCTTGTATCACCAGTGTTAGAATTCCTTGCCTACATTTTCCATAGTGGAGCTAGTTGTTATACTGTCAATATTTAGTTAGCATCCATCTCAGATTTCCATATGGGAGAACATGACGCTTTCATAACCTCACTAAAATTGTGCAACGTTTTCCTCAGGGGTACCTTTATTAGACACTGCTTCCTCCTTGGGACCCAAGTGTCTTGCTACAGCCCTTGGGCCAAGCTCCTTTAAAACTTGCTGCCAAGGTGAACTTGGAAAACCCTTTTCCTGGTGTGATTACTTTAGCCAGAATGGTGCCTGCTCCAAAATCTGTTTTGTCAACCTCCTTATATTTTCCATAAGGACTGTTACTTTAGACACCAATCCTTCTTTTCTGCTTAAAGTAGCTTAACAGATGGCACTCGTAGTAGTAGTCATCCATTTTTCTTAGCAAATTTTTCAAATAAAGGTGAATACATGCGCCATTTATAGGATGTACAACAGACTATTATGTTGCTACCATCTGTGAACCAAACCTTGTAGGAAATTGGATCAATTATTTGTCATATTCGTAGACCAAGATGAATCAAGGTGTGTCACTTGTTACCTTGGCTAGGTGGCTGAGTGACTGTATCTCTCATGTTTATGAGCGAAAAGATTTGAGTCTCCCAAGACATCCAAAAGTGCAGTCCACAAGATCTGTTGCCACTTCAACCTTCTTTTCTAGGGCCTTGAGTAATGCCATTTGTGCTGCTGCCACCTACTCTAATATTACTTACCTCCATTTCCCATTACAAATTGGAGTTTTTTTCCAGAGATAGGGTGGCTTTTGGTTATGCTGTCCTCCAGCACATCCTTCCATGAAACCATCTGTGGACCCAAGTAGCTATGTGCTGTCAGTTGAGTAATGGACAGAAAAGACATCGGATCTGAAAGCTGTGTACTTACCGCAGTGATAGATCTGTGTTTTCTATTTCAGTCATTCAACTTCCCTTTTCCTTCCCCCTTTCAGTCTCATGGAAAATGTTCTTCCTTTATTTTCTGGTATGACTATATGGCCTCTATTGGTGCAGCAGGGCAGACTTTTTTTTAGATTTTCCTGTGCTCTGTTATGTATTTTTTTATAGTCTTACATGTTTGTTTCATGTAATGTAAGAATTGAGGGAAAACAATCTGAGGTAATGTTGGGAACAGGAAGGGATTTATGAGTAAGGGGTGAAGCCTTAACTATGCATCCTAAAGTCTGATCTGAGACCATCAGCTGAGGAAGATCAGAAATGGACAACACAAATCTATCGTCCTAGCAGGTACATAACTTTAGTTTGACTAGTTTACTTGCACAACTGTTGTTTGACTGTTTAGTTTGGGAGTTAGGGGTTGTGCTGAGTGGTGTTAATCATGTGAAGTTAAATTATTTTGAAGATTGTAGAGCTGAGCTGCATTTTGTCCGGTTGTGTGCATTCTTAAGTTTGCTTTTATTACATGCACCCTACTCTCACGTATGAGCAGACCAACATACTGTGTTAATTGCGTAGTAGAGAACCTTTTTTGGGTTGCCTGGTATTAAGCTAAGCTACAGCGTTCTTTCCTGAACTTGGTTGCTGAGTGCCTAGCAGTAGGCAAATTGCTAAACTAGCATCATTTCCTCATTGACTAGACTACAGTAGTTTGGTATCGTGTTCCCAAGTTTTTGATTTCACTTTTTCTTCTCCCCTTTCTCATCTGTCTGATGGCCAGTACATTATGTATTCCTTCTTTGAATGACAGCTAGGCATTTGGGACCTGAGGCTGTCACAGGGGTGAGCTTTTTGTGCAATATTTTGTCTGTTCCCTCTGCCCTAAGTATCCGGTGTGCATTGTTTGGTGTGGGGATTGGTGAAAGGTGTGAATGCCATATTGCAACATTTTGGCTGTTACCTCCACCTGTGCTTGGTAGATGCATCCCCTTAGGCATCGATGGAAGAGTGATTCTCCCTAGGTGGCTAATCCAGTCCTGGTCACCAGAGTCGCAGATGGCACTTGCTACTCTAATTTTGGGGCAGCTAGTCTTAACTTTCATGACAAGCCTTTCATATTTTGTGCTTATATTTGCTTATGTTTCTGTAGTACAAAGAAAACTGAACTTTATTTCTTTTTTATTTTAGTTATTGTAACAGAAAAAACTAATATTCTTCTACGCTACCTACATCAACAGTGGGACAAAAAGGTAAGTTTTGTTTAAAAATTTCTCTGTTAAAAGGAAGGGGGTCTAGAAATGTCTGTTTAAACTACGTTTGGCAGCTGCTTTGAGAAATGATTTGTGGTACCTACTGTCTGAATTTTATTGACTTTGTTTTGGACTGGGAAAGCAGTAAATCAAAACTATTTTTTGTGGTACATTGTCGAAGATCTTTGGGATAAAAGCAATTTGAATTTTTCATGGTCAAACTACATGAAAAGTGAAAATATAGAATGGTATTGCATTTTACATTTTTTTTTTATTTCAGTAGATGGGATTTCTGTCTTCTGTTGCAACCAATTTGCGGTAACCTGTTATGACTACAAAGTAATATCCATTTGTTAATCAGGTAGGCCTTCCGGACGCTGTCCCTTTCAGCGGTAAACCTGGACCAATGTCTGTTTGACTAGCTCAAGGTCACATGTTAGGCAGATGCATTTCTTGCAGGAGTGCTGGTTGACAGTTTACCTTTTGTGTTTCAGACTACGAAGTTGAAGTAAACTACAGCTAAGTACCCCGTTGGGGATCCTCTTTTCTTGCCTTAACGAATGTCAGAAAAGGTTAATAATTGTCTTACCTGTGGAAAGCAGATTTCCCCATAGAGATTTTCATTCCTATCGTATTATAAGTTTAGGCCTTGACAAGATGTTCCTAATTGTGATCTTTGTGCTTCCTTTAATCCGTGTACTATTCGTCGTCGGGCTAAGCTTTTAGCTAAGCATTTTGGAGTTTGGCCTAAGTTTGTCGGTATGGCGTCCGCTGGTCTTCAGGCTTCGGATATCCCCAAGAAACGGTAAGGATAAGGACTGCGACAGGCTTCCGAATGTCAAGTCCTCTGATGATGATAGGTTGGTCGTCAGTCATGCGGTAGCCAGTGAGGTGCCTTTGCAGCCCACAGATTTTGAACTGCAGGCCTCTGTTGAGACCATTTCTGAGGTCCTCAGGCCTTTGTTGTCCATTTTGCCTTCTGACCTTCACCCTGTTGCCTCTCCAGCTGGATCCGGAGCCACAAAGCTGACTCTGTGTCCAAGACCTCATTTCTTCGTTCAGACAGCAAGCTCATACCGATGACATGGGCTGCAACTTCGGTGGTTGCCAGGCCTCCTGAGTCCTTTAGACTTGCAGGTAAATCTTCCAGTCGTAAGCCTGTGAAGAAGCAGGCTCCAGTTTCCTCTCGTTCCCCTCATTCTCAAATGGTTAAAATGGCTGATGACCTTTTGACTCTCGTTAGGGGTTCACAGCCTCCTCCCTCAAAAAGGTGTAGGGATGTCTCTCCTGGGGCTTTGTCCTTTTTCAGGTTCGGATACTTCTAGTATTTCTGTGGTTGAAGAAGTTTCTCAAGCTTTCTCTCCTTATGAGGATTCGGACGCAGAGGAGTCCATCCCTTCTGCTGCTCCTCCAGACGATTTCTCTTTTGGTGATACTTTAAATACTCTCAGGGAACATTTTAAATGGGGAAGTCAGGATTTACCCCCTTTCTAAGAAAAAGATTAGGGAGTTTTTGCATTTGCATCGGCATAAGCCTTTGGCTATTCCTCCTGCGTTGGGAAATGGTTGATGTTTTCCTGGAAAATTCCTTGACTCCAAATTCGGTTCCTCCTGCTCCCAGGAAACCTGACAGGTACTATAGAGTTCCTGATTCTCTTTTGTTTCTTTTCAGGAATCCGTTGGCTGATCCAGAGGTTATTTCTCAAGGCCCTAAAGGAGTTAAGGCCACTGTTACTAAAAATCCTGCTACTTCTGTCAGGGAATCCAGGAACCTAGATAGGTGAGGTTAAAAGTTTTATACCTCTGTCACTCTTGCTTATTAGGTCTACTAATTGTCTTTTTCATATGCTGAAGTACCCGCAGCACACCTTGGAAGCTATTAAATCTAGGATAGCAGGTGTGCCTCAGTTGGCGGCAAGTAAGGATATGCAGGATTTGCTGAATTCTGCCAGATAAGCACTCTTTTTACATTGTGGCTTTGACATTCTAGAAGCCTCCTGTAGGGCTACAGCTACTGGCTCTGTTATTAGAAGGCACGTTTGGCTCAGGGAGCAGCCCCTACCAGAGCCTGTTAAGGCTAAGCTTTTAGATGCACCTTTACATAAGGACAGTCTTTTTGGCAGCAAAGCAGAGGAAGTGCTCAAGAAGATGGAAGACAAGGCCAAGTCTATGCAGACAGTTAGACTTTCTACAAGTTCAGCCTCCTCGCTTTAGCAGGATTTACCCTTCTAAGAGTTGGACGTTCCCTGATACTAGCAGACAGATCCGTTCTAGGACTAGAGGTTACAAATCTTCTAGGGGTCAGGGGGCTACCCCTCAAAGGTCTAAGCGTTGTCAGGCTTCTTCTTCCAAGGCGGGAAGTTCTAAACCTGCATCTCAATCTAAACATTCTTAATGACTTTGTCCAATGTCTGCCTCTTCTTGCCTGCCCGGAGAGTCCTTTAGGGGGAAGGCTGGCCCTGTTTGCAAATGTTTGGGCCACCATCATGGACGACAAATGGGTACTCAGAACTGTATCCCTAGGGCACAAGTTTTCTTTCCACACCTTTCTAATACCCAAAGGATTCCAGGACGCGCCTCCAAACCAAAGGGCAGAAGTAGAAAAGCAAATTTTGTCTCTGTTACATCTGGAAGCAATAGAATCAGTTCCTGCTCAGCAGGTAGTCCAGGGATTCTATTCTAGACTTTTCCCTAGTTCCAAAAAAAAGAAGGCACCTGGCATCCTATCCTAGATCTATCCATCCTGAACACTTTCTTGATAATTCCAAAGTTCAAAATGCTCACTCTGCATCAGTTACTGCCATTGTTAGAAAAGGATTCCTGGCTGGTAACATTGGATCTCAAAGAAGCTTATCTGTATATCCCTATCAGGGAAAGTTGCAGGCAATACCTTTGTTTCATGGTGGGCAAGCAACATTATCAATTCTCTACACTGCTCTTTGGCTTATCTACTGCTCCCAGAGTTTTCACAAAGTGCCTGGCTCCAGTCATTGCTTTTTGCAGGCAAAAGAAAATTTAGATTTATCCATACTTGGAGATGACTGTCTAATTCAAGCAAATCCTCAGGAACAGCTGCTAAAAGATCTAGAATTTGTAAAGACTCTTCTCTCTTCCCTGGGTTACAATCTCAATGTGGAAAAATCAAAAATGGTGCCATCCAAAGAGATTACATTGCTGGGAGCGAGTCTGAACACAGCTGCCCAGATGATACATCTCACCCAGGAGAAGCAGACAACTCTTTCGACTTACTTCAAGGATTTTGCAAGCCTGTCCCAGCTCCCTGCAAGGAAATACCTGCAAGCTCTGGGATTCATGGCCTCTTGCATTCTCATGATTCCGTATGCAAAACTGCATATGAGGAAATTGCAGTGTTACCTCAAGAACACTTGGTGTCAACACACACAGGACCTGGATGTGATAATTCCTCTGCTTCCATGTTTGCGGACATAGTTTTTTTTAGTGGGCAACAGCCTGTCTACAGAACAAAGGCATGCCTTTTCGCTCACCCCTGGCCACTCAAGTTCTTACCACAGACTCATCGGATTACACCTGGGGAGCTCACCTGGATGGCAGATGCATACAGGGAAGTTGGAATGCCCAGCAGATGCACCTGCACATAAATTTAAAGGAGTTGATGACGGTCCAGCAGGCTTTACTAGCTTTCAAGCATTTTCTTTCTCCAGGGACCTTTCTTGTTAGGACAGAACACCACAGTCATGTGGTACATCAGCAAGCAGGGAGAGACTCCTTCTTACCTCCTGTGCAGACATTGCATGAGTCTTTGGTCCATAGCAGCATCCCTGGGCCTCCTAGCTCAGTTTCTTCCAGGAAGACTCAACGTTTTGGCAGACCCGTTGAGCAGACAGACCCTGGATCCTCATGAGTGGCAGCTGAACAGAGCAGTTTTTTACAGCATCATTCAAAGTTGGGGCACTCCTCAAGTGGATCTCTTCTCTCTAGACAACCATCTTCTACCTCTTTTTTGCACCAGACAGCATCACAGCAGGGCCTGAAGAGTGGATGCCCTGTCCTTCCCTTGGATGCTGCTGTCAGTTTATGCCTTCCCTCCTCTTCCCAGAGTAGTATTGAAGATCAGGGACAAACAACCATGGACTATTATCATAGCTCAGGAGTGGCCCAGGCAGCATTGGTATCCACTGCTTCACAGTCTCTCCCAATTTCCTCCTTGGGCATCTTCCTCTGAGGCCAGATCTTTTGGTTCAGGAAGGGGGAAGCGTTCTACATCCTTATCTTCAGTCTCTCCATTTGGCAGCTTGGCTCATTGTACAACTCCATCTTATTCTTCTTCCCTGCCCCAGCAGGTGGTTGACATGCTGGAGGCGGCCAGGAGGCCTAGCACTAGGAAGTCTTATGCTGGCAAATGGGAAAGATTCTCTCTTTGGATGCAGGCTAGAGGGGAATCTTCTCAGCATATCCTTCCTCTGATCCTGGAATACCTGGCTGATTTGCTTCAGGGTGGTCTTTCTTTTTCATCTATCAAGATCCATGCTTCAGCCATTTCTGCTCTTTGTTGTTTTGAACAACCCAGTTTCTCTCATCCTCTGAATGTTTCTCAGAGGTGCTTGCAACTTAAAACCTCCCAGAAGGGCGCCTACTCCAGCCTGGGATCTTAATTTTGTTCTAGAGAAACTTACTCTTCCTCCTTTTGAGCCAGCTGCCACTGCAGATTTAAAGTATCTCGTGGAAGACTGCCTTCCTCTTGGCTATAACTTCAGCAAGGAAGGTTTCGGAGCTGCAGGCTTTGATGGCTGTGGAGCCTTTTCTTATTTTCCAGGCAGATAGGGTCTCTCTGAGAACCAACCCCTCCTTTATGCCTAAGGTGGTTTCTAGCCTGACTCTTAATCAGTCCATAACACTTTCCTACCTTTTTTCCTAATCCTCGAAATAGAGGTGAGAGGATCCTATGTTCTCTTGATGTGCATAGACAGCTCAGGTTTTACCTGTACATGACTAAAGACCTTCGGAAATCAGCTCCGCTATTTGTCAGCTTTGCCCCTGGAGGCCCAGGGCAAGGCTATTTCTAAGCAAACCATTTCTAAATGGATTGCTCATTGTATTGCTTTTTGTTCCTTTCATGGCAAGGTTCCTCCTCAAGGGGTTAGGACCCACTCAACTAGAGCAGCTTCCACTTCTGCAGCCTTTTTAAGGGGTGTCCCTACTAAAGACATTTTGGAAGCTGACACATGGTCTTCTGTTCACACTTTCACAAAGCATTATAATTTTCCTTTGTTTTCAAAGCCAGGGCAGGGTTTGCCACTGCTGTTCTGCAGGGCATTATCTCCAATCCTTGATTTCTGTTGGTTCCTCCTCCCTTTTCTCTGGGCTTTGGTAATCAACCCATTGGTTAGGACTGTAACGGTGAAACATGATGAACATAGCACAGTTGTGTGCACTTACCATAAATGTAGATGTTTGAGTGTATTCACTGTTGCAGTCCTGATTTCTCTCCCTCCTTCCCCCTTTTTTCTCTTTTCCTAAGGTACAGGCTACATTTAAACTGAATGAAAATAGCTAGAAAATCACTCCATTGGTCACCCACAAGTAAAAAAATAAATTCCATTTTATTAAGCGCTTTTCGTCTCTCCTTGTAGGGAAATTTCTTTAAGGTCATCAATCATGTGACACTAAAACACACATCCATTTAAAATACCCCTTCCACATAAAATATTGTGAAAACGGACCGGAAACTAAGGGAAAGAGTATATGAGCATTTATATTGCATCTCTAAATCAAAAAAAGAAAGTGCCTTAGCTAGACATGTGGAGGCATTTCCAGAGCATACATTCAGATTTAGGGCTATTGACTGTGTTAATCCAAATGGAAGAGGTGGTCCAGATTCACTATTATTGGAGAGACATGAATTGAGGTGGCAGTTACTTATGGACACCTGCCACTTCCCAGGATTGAGTGAAGTGTTTTTTCCATTTTGTGTATTCTTAAATTTAAAAAATCTAGAGAGGTAGGCTTATAAAAGGTCCAAGTTTATATTTTCTGATTGCAAGGTGTTATGTGGACAGAATGGGTCAGGCAAATTATTTTATTTTAACTTTTAGTAAAATGGAGAAATACACTGGTAAAAAATAATAAAAACAAACAATAAGGTTGACCATGAATTTTAACCTAAATATTTTAGTAAAAGTATATTTAAGGTATTATTTGATGTAAATTATTGAAATGTCATAATTCTATGTGAATTTTGTGGAAGGGGTGTTTTAAATGGAGGTGTGTTTGTGTCACATGATTGATTACCTTGTTATTTAAACTGTGTATTAGTATATGTCTGTTGTCTGAAGAAGTCTTCCTACAAGGAGAGACGAAAAGCGCTTAATAAAACGGAATTTATTTTTTACTTGTGGGTGACCAGTGGAGTGATTTCCTAGCTATTTTCATTCAGTTTGTGTTTATCGGCTTTTTGGTGTCTACAGGCTAAATTTAGTTTAAGCCTTGTTTTCTGGTGGCTTCTGACTTACGGCAAGAAAGACTGAGGAAGTGACGTCGGAGGCCCTGACGCCGTTTACAGCCAAAGTCATTACTTACTTTTGGTATTCTGGCCGATCGAGGGCTACTCTGAGCTGGATAACCCATTGGTTAGGACTGCAACAATGAATACACTCTTAACATCTACATTTATGGTAAGTGTACACAACTGTATTCTTCTTGAATAGAATCCACGACTGCTCATGTATTTTATCCTGACTGGACGAGCAACGTGGTGTCAGAACTGGAATTCCAGAGACTGCTTTTCAGAGCCATGAGGTGCAGAGTTAACGGGGAAGATCAACTAAGTGAACACAGCACAAAAGGGCCAGAAACTAACCAAAGGTAATAAACTTGCACAAAAAATTTATTTTATGTAAAAAAAAAAAAGATAAAACTGAACATTACAAGGGCACAAACTGCATTATTAAACAAGTGATAGGCACGAAAAGTTTATTCAATAAAATGTTTAAAATTAAGATGTGTGATAAAACGATCAGAAAAGCACAAAGTTTGGAATTACCTCGAAATTGCAAATCTTAGCATGTTTAAAGTAAAAAGGGCATATTTAGAGTAAAATGAGCACAAGAAAAGTATAATGGGCAAGGAAAAAAGGTTAAACGAGCAAAACAAATATATAAAGACAAAAAGGACACATAAAGCATAAATAAAGCAAGGCGACTGCATGTGTTTTGGCATAAACTACTGTTTTGCATTGATTGATGCTATCAAGGGCATAACTAGAGTTATTTGAAGTATCTCAGTGTGTAAAAGTACTTAGTGTGTGCTTATTACTGTGTATTTATTCTGAAGAGTATGTGTGCAAAGTGCAACTATTTCATAAAGTGCAGTCAAAATACAGCCATTTCGAAAAGTTTCTTGTACTGGGTTTGTCTGTTTGCAAAGTGCCGCCATTACAGTGTTTCTTGCACTGTAAAGAGTTATTTAGCAAAGTACAGCCATTTTGGGGAAGTTTTTGTGCTGTGTACTGTTTATTCGCAAAGTGCAATTAATTCGAAATGTGTTTACACTGAGCTTCTTTGCCGAGTTCATTCACACAGCGCAGTTATTTTGAAATGTTTCTTAAACTGATAAGAGGTAATTTCTTGCAGTACAGAAATTTCAAGAGTATTCTTGTGCCATAGAGACTTGTTTAGCAAAGTTCAGTTATTCAGAGGCTTGTTGTGCTATTGGACATAGTTACAATTACTGGCATAAATTTCAGGAAAATGTAAAAGTGTGTATGTTCGTATAGTTAAGAGGACTTGGGTTGCTTTGTGTTTTACTGTAATTTGTTGGCATGGCAGATGGATTTCAAAAACCATCACACTTGTATATGATCAGAATATTGCAGAGAACTGGAGAATATTTGAGCAAGAGTATGACATTCTTATACAAGCAGTTTACTCTGACAAAGATGCACTTACCAGGGCATTCATTTTGCTAAACCTAGCTGGGGTCAGAGGCCATTGAAAGAGAGCATTCATTTGTGTATGCACCAGCAGTATATGAGGGCCAGCAGTATATGAGGTAGAATGTGAAAATAGTCATATTGTTTTACAGGCTGAATCAAGGGAAAAACACAAGTGTTTGAAATGCAAATTCAGGGAAATGTGTAACCCTCAGACAAATGTTACATTAGAGAGGCATTTGTTTTACACGAGATCAAAAGCAAGGAGAAACATAAACCATGTAGGTTTGGTGACTTAAAAGATGAGTTAATAAGACAGGCTTGTATGTGGTATTAATAGTGCTGCAGTAAGAAAGATTTTGCTTCGTGACAGTAATTTAATGCTGAGTAAAGCTATTGAGATTTGTCAAATCCATGAGGTTACAGAAAGGCATACAAGTATGCTTGCAAATGAAGAGCATGGTTTCAGCAGGCTTCTGAGCAAGTGTAGACTGCATGCAACATGTGGCTAGTAGGCTCCCCAGGTAAAACCTGTAGTTTTCCAGCAAGTTCTAAGAAAAAGGACATGCTCAGTGCAGTACAAGGGTGAGTCAGCAAAACCCAAATCAAGATTTATTAACTTGCAATTGTGGTGCCAGTCATGAGTCTAAAAGAGAAAATGCTTAGCATTTGGCCAGCAATGCCACAAGTGTGAAAAATGGAACCATTCTCAAACGTTTTGCAAATCAAGTAAATCTCACACAGTTATAAAGAAAGGTCACCTTAAAAAGCAAGTTGATCCCATAGAGAGTTGCAATTCTACTTTCTACATAGATAGTGTGTCAGTGATAGGTGAAAAGGTTGATGCAGTAAGTTTGTTGGCAAAGAATGAAGTATTTTGTACTGTCCAGATCAATGGTAAAACCACCGAGCTCAAAGTAGACACTGGCTCAAGGTGTGATATGTCACCAGACACTTTTTGCTAAGGTGAGAGCTGGTAAACAACTTAATGTGGACAGTTGTGCGAAAATTGTTGCTTATGGAGGTGAAGAAATTCAAACCCAAGGCTCAGTAGTGCTTTCATGTTGCTTGGCTTAGAACCGCTACAGCTTATTATTCTATGTAGTCCGAAGACCTGTGCAGTCTTTATTGGGTCTCAGAGACAGTTAGATAATGAATTTGCTTTCCTTTACTGAAGAATTTCATCATATAAGCACATCTCCTAGTTCCAATTTTACTGAAGCTATTTTTTCAGAATATGCTGATGTTTTCGATAAGTTAGGCAAACTTCCAGTTGTGTATTCTATGAGGTTAGGCCCAAAGGATCAGTCCATTGGTCAGACCGGAAAGAAAAGTTCCGATAGCCATGCAGAATAAGGTGAAAACTCAGTTGAATAAAATGGTGCAGCAAGGTGTAATTTGTCTAGTTGCAGAAACAACTGAATGGGTGTTGTCCATGGTAGCAGCCCACAATAAAGGCTCGGACAAAAGCATACTATTTTCAGAACAACCAAATACAGAACAAAAGATATTCAAACGGCAGAGCCAGTAATATATCCTTTAATAAAAGCACAAAACCTCTCTAGCGCCTCGGCATTAATCCTTCCAAAAAAAAAGCATACTATGTATTGACCCAAGAGAGTTGAACAAAGCATTAGAGACACCACATCATCCTGTGTGTACAGTTGAGGTTGCAGCCCTACTACTGAATGCCACTGTTTTTTCTGTCTTGGATGCAAACAGTTCATTTTGGCAAGTGATAATTGATCGCAAATCTTCACTACTGACTACTTTTAAGTGCCCCATTTGGAAGATGTAGATTCCTCAGGATGCCATTTGGAATACATTCTGCAAGTGAAGTCTTTAAATCCTTGTGCCATAATATTAGATGATTTATTGGTTGGTGGCAGTGGTGAAGCAGAGCATGACAGAAACCTTAGAAGAGTTCTAGACAGAGCATGTGAAGTGAACTTAAAGCCCAATCCTCTGAAGTGCAAACTCAGACTACTAGAAGTTACATATATAGGTCATTTATTTACAAGCACTGACTTGCGACCAGACCCATCCAAGCAAGCAGCTATAATTGAGATGCCAGCACCAGATAATATTCAAGCTCTACAATGTTTTCTGGGTATGGTCAACTAGCTAGGCAATTTATACCAGACTTCAGTGAGTTGACAGCAACTCAGAGAGCTAATGTGCAGAAGTGTTACATGGTCTTGGTTAGAACAACACCAGAGAGCATTTGAAGGCCTTAAGGAGAAAATTGCCACCTCATCCACATTTAAGATACTCTGATGTCAATAAACCAGAAACTCTTTCCTGTGATGCTTCAAAATTTGATCTTGGCAGAGTTATTCTTCAAGAAGGCGGACCAGTAGCCTATGCCTCTAGATCTCTTACCCAAACTGAAATTCACTATGCTCAAATGGAGAGAAAAATATTGGCAATAGCATTTGCATTTGCATGTTCAAAAGTTTCATGATTATGTCTATGGTCGAGGTACTCTGATTGAAACTGAGCTACTCTGATTGAAACTGGTCACCAGCCTCTAGTCACTATTTTTTAAAGAAGCCTATGCATTCAGCTCCAACGAGATTACAAAGAATGATGCCTCCAAAGTTGTACATTCAGTAGACTGTCCCAGTTGCTAGACCTAATTGTATTTTTATGTCTTACAATTTGGTCGTATTTACAGACCTAGTGTGACATACACACAGCAACCTGGACATAATTGTCCGTATATATTTAGTTCTGTATAATTGCATGTCAATTAATGTCATTAGTAATGCTTGACTCATTTCTCAGTGGGAGGATGTAGAGTAGTGTGTGTATGTTGTACCTTTTAAGAAGTTTCAATTTGGGGGTTGAATCACTACTTTGAAGTTCTGTGTTTAACTGTTAGCCTAAGGGGTTTCTCTTTGCTTTATAATAGTGTTAGTCGCGTCTCTGTGCATTTATTTGTGCTCAGTATCTGAGTTGCTTGGCTGGCTGTGATCTACCTGCAATCATCTGGACGTACAAGCGGATTTAAGTACACACTTATAGGTTCATAGGTGTTTACTGGGTTAACTACCACAAGGGCCTTTTTAAGCCTAGCCATGCATCCCAAATCTCGGACAAGTTCTGATACCCTTGATAAGTGTAAGCATGGACCTGGGAGATGAACCATTTGCAGGTTACCTGCATCCATTAGAGACATAGGTGCCGAACCAGGGATGAATTTCTGGCATCCCATCCAGTTGTCCAAGTTGCGCTTGAATTGGGTTAGGGAGGAACTCTGCTTCACATGGATGGGGAGCCTGTTCCATAGACTGGGTAGTCTCTGGGATACATACATCTCTCTCCAGAAGGTCCTATTTACATCACAGGCAAGGTTTAAGTCTTTAGAACATGTAAATCTGGTTCTGTTTGTTTTGTGGATAAGCAGGAGGTCCATCAGAGTGGGGTCTGACAATGCCCTGTATGCTAGGCATAGATCTCCCTCAAAAGCCTGTAGGAGACAAAATACAGGGATATAGGGCCTTAAGGCGGTCTGCATAGGACACCTTACTTACACCCTGTATTCTTTTAGCGAGGAACCTTTGTGGATGTTCCAGTTGTCTGATGTGCCTGGTTAGGTGCATACCAAAGGGGGCACTGTTCTCAGAGGTAGGTCTGATGAATGCCGAATACAGTGGAACAGTGACTTCCTTGGACTTGGATGCCATACTTTTGTTATGTTGCGCAATATGGAATGATTTCCTCACCACTGTAGACACGTGATGATCAAAGGCTAGATTATTGTCCATGTGTGTCCTTAATTCCCCGATTACTGGGTCAGCTGTAAGGGGTGTGTTGTCAGTATGATAGTTAACGGAGATGGATGACTTCCCAAAGGATACTATTTTGCATTTCTTGGCATTTAGTTTTAATCCATGGTTCTGACACCAGTTGATGATCATCGTGTTACACTGCTGCAGTCATTACACTTGGGTTATCCTGCTGTCAGGCGGTTCCCCAGTCGGCCTGAGTTCCAAAGGCTTGGTCCGGCGTCAGTTGCTGTCGCCTCCTCCCTGACGTCAGTGCAACAGGGGTATACAAGATGCAGCTGACACCATTTTCTTCAGTCTTTCTTGCCGCGCGGTGCCCGAAGCAAAAGCAGTTTGCAAGTGCCGGTCGGCCGACTCCTGAGATTTTCATTCCGAATCCAGAACCGAAGTCTTCTACAAAGCTAAGTACCCCGTTGGGGAAACTTTTTCTTGGCTCAGACCGATGTCAGTAAAAGTTAATAACTGTATTTCTTGTGGGAAGCAAATACCTCATAAGGATTTCCATTCCTATTGTATCCCATGCCTACCACCACGTCACTGGTTGTCGGTTTTGTGCTAGGTTTAACAAGCGCACTATTAAACGTCTGTTTGATTTTGCCCGACATTATTTTGGCAGAAAATTCAATTACACCATGCCGTCGGAACTTCGACCAGAATACATAAAAAGTGCAAAGACAAGGATAGGCATCCGAGGCCCAAAACTGACGACGAAGCCTCTTCTAGGCCAGTCGCCGGTTCTCCGGTTTTCAGCGAGATGCCTTCGCAGCCCCCGATGGCCGCTTCTGTAGAACCACCGGCCGCCTCTGACTCCCACATGAAGATGGCTGGGCCTTTGGACGCACAAGATTTTCAGCCTACCGAAACTAACCCTTCAGAGGGATCCGGAGTAGCTGAACAACCCGCAGCTTCAGAGGGTGTTTTCAGACCTACTCAGTTAAGCATTAAACCTTCTGCCAAGTCTAAACCTCCTTTAAAAACAAAGAAACAAATACAGCATTCTCCAGGACAGGCCTCCATGCCTAAGAAACAAATGCTCAAAATGGCCTAAGACCTAATCACTCTGATCAGGGGGTCCCATCCTCCTCCTGATAAAAGGCCCAGACAGGATGCAGACTATGACTCATCCGACCAGGTGTCAATCTCTTCAGATTCATCCTCAGACCTAGGATATTCTTTACCCCCTTATGAGGATTCTGATGCTGAGGAATCAATTCCATCAGCCTCTCCGCCTGAGGACTACTCCTTTGGGGAAACCTTACATACCATGAGGGAGCATTTCCATTGGGAAGGCCAGGATTACTCAGAATCCAAGAAAAGGCTCAGAGACTTCCTTTTATTACCTCAACACAGACTCCTTGCTATTCCGCCAGTGTTAGATATTGTGGATGATGTGTATACTGAATCCAGCTTAAATCCCGATTTTTTTACCTCCAGCCCCAGTTAAGCCTGACGGATACTACAGAGTCCCTGACTCACAAATTTCTTTATAAAAGCCCTGTTGCTGACCCTGAAACTATTTCTCAGGGACCCAAAGGGGTTAAGGCCTCCTCAGCAAAGAATCCAGTTCCCTCTGACAGATTCCAGAGCATTAGACAGATTGGGGAAGAAAGTATATACGTCTGCAACTTTGGCAATGAGAGCCTTAAATTGCCAGTTTCACATGCTAAAATATCAGCAATTTTTGATGTCTCAGTTGAAACAAAAAAATGCTACCAGATTCAGATCCTCCTAATTTAAAGGAAATGCAAGATTTAGTGCATGCAGCTGAACAAGTGGGAAAACATACTTTGCAATGTGGTTTTGATTCTTTAGAGGCCTCCTGTAGAGCAGCAGTTACAGGTTCTGTCATTAGAAGACAAGCATGGTTAAAAGAACATACGTTACCAGATCATGTTAAAGCAAAACTATTGGATGCACCTTTGCAGCAGGATGTGTTGTTTGGAGTTAAGGCAGAAGAGGTATTAAAGAAAATGGAGGATAAGGCAAAATCTATGCAAACTGTGAAGGATTTCTTACAGGTTCAGCCTCCTCGATTTAGCAGAAATTAGCCAACAAAGAATTGGTCCTTTCCAGTTAGACCTCAAAGGGGCAGATACAGACGTCCAAGAGGTAGAGGTCAACCACAAGGTCCTTTCAGGCCTCGACAGTGAGGTGCATCAGGCCAGAAAGAAGGGGAAGACAGGCCCCAACCATATAAAAAACAACCCCAATGACTTCCCACTACAGCTGCCAAACGGCTCTCACTTGGCAGCTCCCTTGGGAGGAAAACTGGCACTTTTCTATCACAATTGGCATATGATCACCCAAGACAAATGGGTTCTCAACATTGTATCTCAAGGTTACAGGTTCCACTTTCACACTCTGCCAAGGTTAAAAGGAATGCCAAATCTGCCACCAAATCAATGGGCATAGGCTCAAAAACAAATTACAGCACTCATGGACATGAGAGCTATTCAAAAGGTACCACCACAGGAGCAAGGACAAGGATTTTACTCGACTCTTTCTGGTTCCCAGAAAGGACAAAGACTGGAGGCCCATTCTGGATCTTTCTTCTCTAAACACTTACCTGGATGTTCCGAAATTCAAAATGTTGACACTACAGCAGCTTCTTTCTATGCTGGGCAAGAAAGCTTGTCTCGTAACCTTGGACCTCAAGGAGGCAGACCTGCATGTCCCGATCAGACAAAACTGCAGAAGATACCTCAGATTCTTAGCTGGTTCAATGCACTATCAATTCCCTGCACTGCCCTTTGTGAAGACCCTGGGCGCAGTAGATAAGCCAAAGTGCCTGGCACAAGTAATTGCATTTTACAGACAGAAAGTAATTCAAATTTATCCGTACCTGGACGACTGCCTGATTCATGCAGAGAGCAAGGACATTCTTCTAAAGCATCTGGCGTTTGTAAAAAAAAAAAAGTTGTTGCCGAGGGTACACAGTAAACGAAAAGAAATCAAAACTAGTGCCCTCACAAGAGATATTCCTGGGTGCCAGCTTGAACACAACAGCCCAGATGGCTTATCTCACACCAGACAAGCAAGGACAACTGACTCAATATTTTCAATTGATGGCAACAAGAACCCAACTCCCTGCAAGAAAAATTCTGCAGGCCTTGGGTCACATGGCATCTTGCATACTACTAATTCCATATGCCAGACTGTATATGAGGAAACGACAATGGTACCTAAAGAGTGTCTGGTCTCAACGCTGTCAGTGGAAACAGTTATACCACTAATTCCTTGCCTTCAACAGGAGTTTTGATGATGGGCTCAAGCTTGTCACCTCAACAAGGGACAGCCTTTTACTCAACCCACAGCCAGGCAAACACTGACAACAGATGCATCGGATTACGCTTGGGGAGCACACATGGCAGGAAAATGTATTCAGGGCAAGGGGCCCGCAGAACAAAGGCATCTTCACATCAATCAAAAAGAGATGCTAGCTGTACAAAATGCCCTTATAGCCTTCAAGGACCTGCGGCATCTAGGACAACTACTACTAAAGACAGACAACACCACAGTTATGTGGTACATAAACAAGCAAGGGGGCACTCACTCTTATCCCCTCTGCAGACGAGCCATGACCTTGTGGAACACAGCTCTAAACTATCAAGTTCATCTGCAAGCACAATTCCTGCCAGGAGAGAAAAGCACACTGGCAGACGACTTAAGCAGAAACATCATGGATCCCCACGAATGGGAATTGAATCCATAAATATTCAGAATGAGAACACAGAAATGGTGGAGGCCAGACATAGATCTGTTTGCATCCCCAATGAATTGCCAGCTACAGAAATTCTGCACAAGGACTAACCGTCCACAAGCATGGAAAGTGGATGCCCTCTCATTCAGTTGGAAAAACCTACAAGTATATGCTTTCCCACCACTACCTCTCCTTCCAAATTTACTCATAAAAGCCAGGCAAGAAGAGCCAAAGATGATCCTGATTGCACCAGACTGGCCACACCAGCACTGGTACCCAATCTTAAAGAACTTAGCACAAGGACCACCCTGGATTTTGCCTCAAATCCCACATCTGCTGACTCAGCACAACAATCAGATACTTCACAGCCTGCTAAAGACTTTAAACCTAGCTGCATGGAAGATTCCTTAGTCAAGCAAGCAATGCCTCTCTCCAAAGCTGTTATGGATGTCATTTTGAAGGTCAGAAGGCCTAGTACCAGGAAAGCCTATTCGGATAAATGGAAGAGATTCTGTGCCTGGAACCAGGCTCACAGCCTTGACCCTCTTGTCCCAAATATTCCTCGGATACTACAATATTTAACTGAGATGCTGGGCAAAGGCCTCTCCTTTTCATCTATCAAGATCCACGCCTCTGCCATCTCTGCTCATTACAACACGGATCCACCAATTTTCTCTAATCCTTTGCTAAAACAGTACCTCAGAGGGGCTAAAAACATAAGACCGCCCCATAGAGCACCTACTCCAACTTGGGACCTCAACTTCGTGTTGGAAAAATTAACTTTACCCCCCTTTTGAGCCAGCTAACACAGCAGATTTAAAATCTATCTCTTGGAAAACTGCTCTGCTCATGGCAATAACATCAGCACGAAGAGTTTCAGAATTACAGGCACTAATGGCAGTGGAACCTTTCATCATTTTCCACCAAGACAGGGTGTCTTAAAGAACTAACCCTACGTTTATGCCAAAGGTGGTATCAAGTGTGGCTCTAAACCAAACTATTCACTTGCCAACTTTTTATCCAAAACCACAGAATAAAGGGGAGAGACTACTGCATTCTTTGGACATACACAGGCAGTTACGCTTCTACTTGGACAAAACCAAAGCTTTCAGAAAATCTGAGCAATTATTGGTAGCATATGCTGCAGGAGCACAGGGAAAAGCCATTTCACAACAGACCATTTCAAAATGGATAGGACACTGTATATGTTTCTGCTATACACACCATGGGAAACCTGTACCTAACAGCGTTGGATCTCACTCCACCAGGGCAACAGCCACTTCAACTGCCTACCTCAGAGGAGTACCTACCAAAGATATTTTGGAAGCAGCAACTTGGAGTCCTGTACATACCTTCACCAAGCATTACCATCTGCCTCTATACTCTAAATCCAGAGCTGGCTTCACCACTGCAGTGCTGCAGGGCCTTATAGCCACCCTTAATGCCTTATAGAGCCAGCCACCCTACCTCAGCTTTGGGATTCTACCCAAGTGTAATGACTGCAGCAGTGTAACACGATGAACATAGTACAGTTTTGTACCTACCATAAATGTAGATGTTAGAGTGTATACACTGCTGCAGTCCAGGTTACCCTCCCTCCTTCCCCTCTTAGTTGCTGGTATGTACCTATGTCTTCTACCCTTTACTACCTATGGGGAGTATTTGCTGGTAACTGAAAGTTGTTGATTGCTTTTCTTTTGTATGTTTTATTAGCAATTTGAATTGCCTACTTTTTTGGGGGCACCTGACATCTGGGGCAAGAAAAACTGAAGAAAATGGCGTTGGCTGCATCTTGTATGTACCCCTGTCGCACTGACGTCTGGGATGAGGCGACAGCAACCGACGCCGGACCAAAACTTTGGAACTCAGGCCGACTGGGGTACCGCCTAACGGCAGGATAACCCAAGTGTGATGACTGCAGCAGTGTATTCACTAACATCTACATTTATGGTAGGTACAAAACTGTACTTTTCTCATCAGTCAGCCCTTCCTTGAGAACATTTGTGTCAGTGTGAGATTCAACGACGTCTCCTAATTTGCAATCATCTGCACATTTAGTCATCCAGAGACTACTGACGTTGGCCTTGACTTCTGAGAAGTAAATGCCAAAAAGGAGTAGTCCAAGGACTGATCCATGAGGGACTCCACCTGTGACTTGCCTCTTTGTTGAGTCGGACTCCCCAATTTTAAATTCCTGGGTCCTGTCTGTGAGCCAGTTGGCTATCCACTGGGTGACATAGGGGTTTGTATTCATCCTCTTGAGTTTGTCAACAATGGCCGAGTGGTGTATTGTCCACTGCCTTGGCTAGGTCAAGGCAGGCAATGTGAACGACTTTGTCCTCATCCATTGCTTTGGTGACCTTCTCAAAGAAGTCCACCAGGTTGAGTAGGCATGATCTGCCCTTGACAAAACTAAACTGGGTTTGGTCCAGTGTCTGGAGGTTTACTATGTCTGTTTATCATCTCCATTATAATTCTTTCCATGGCTTTACATAAAAGACTAGTAAGACTTGTGGGTCTATAGTTTCCAGGGTCTGTAGATGGCCCACCTTTGTGCAGAGGGATGACTGTTGCCTTTCTCCACTCATGAGGCACAAAGCCTGATTGGAGGCTACAGTTAAATAGTAATTCCAGAGGCCCAGATGGGTCATGTTTCATACCGTTTAGAAGGCATCCTGGGATATTGTCTGGTCCCATTGATGCAGTGTTCTTGGCATTAAAGGACTTGTTCCTTAGTGATAGTAGGGGGAGTTGTATTTGATGATACTTCCTGAGGTAAGGTTGAGGGGGAGAGGGGAGTAAAGTTGGAGATGAATTTATCAGCCAGGAGGTTTGCTATATATTCTGTGTGTAGGTAGTTCCATTTACAATGAGCTCTGCACACAGTTGTGTACTGCCTTTGAGGTTGTGGACATAGCTAAAGAATGCTTTGTGGTTGTCCTTGGCCTAGGAGGCCAAACTTGCCTCAGATTTCGCTTTGGTAGACTTTTTGTCCTCTGAGTTTTAGTTTGAGAGCATTTTTATCCTGCTGGGTGCTGCAGCTCTTAATTTTTGCCATGATTTTCTTCCTCCTGTTATACATCAATTGATTTTATGATTCCACCAGAGTGGCTTTGTTTTTTGAGTTAGTTCTGTACTTCTTCCTGTGGGTACAGCTGCCTCTATGCAGCTATTAGCATGTTTGTTCAGGGTTTCTGTAAACAGTTATTCATAGGCAGAAGTGTTCTCATGGTTCATGGCGGCTTGAAATTTTGCCAGGTGTTCACTTAATAGCAGGAGGTTAACCTTAGAATAGTCCCTGAATAATCCGGGTGTAGCCGGGGGGGATCCAGGTTTTATTTTTACTTCAAAGGAGACCATTTTGTGGTCTGACCTTACCAGGGAAGGCATTACAGTAGGGGGTGTGCAGCAGTGCAGTGTGGTTGCATCCCTGGGTGGTGTATTGACTATTATCTGTTCCAGGAAGTTTGTGTGTACAAAATCCAGGAATTTCTGTGCATGTATGTTTGGTGTTGTATAGGATTTTGAGTTAATAGTGGGGTAATTTAAAGATGTTCATCGTGTTTCACTGTTGCAGTCATTACAATTGGGTTATCCTGCTGGCAGGCTACCCGCAGTCGGACTGAATTCCAAAGTCTAGGTCCGGCGTCGGTTGCTGTCGCTTCCTTCCTGACGTCAGTGCGCCAGGGATATAAAAGATGCAGCCGACGCCATTTTCTTCTGTCTTTCTTGCCACGTGGTGCCCGAAGCAAAAGCAGTTTGCAAGTGCCAGTCGGACGACTCCTGAGATTTTCGTGTTCGAATTTCAGATCCGAAGTTGTCTTTAAAAGCTAAGTACCCCGTTGGGGAAACTTTTTTCTTGCTCCAGACCGATATCAGAAAAAGTTAGTAATTGTATTTCTTTTGGGAAGCAAATACCTCATAAGGACTTCCATTCTTACTGTATTCCTTGCTTAGGCCCTGATCACAACATTGCTAATTGTCTGTTTTGTGCTAGATTTAACCAACGCACTATTAAGCGTCTGTACAATTTTGCATTTCACTATTTTGGTAGAAGATTTAATTACAAGATGTCGTCGGATAGCCATCAGACTACCGCAATTCAAAAGAAACGCAAAGAAAAAGAAAAGGACAGGCATCCGAGGTCCAAAACTGACAATGAGGCTTCTTCTAAGCCAGTTGCCGGTTCTCGGTGAGGCGTTTTTGCAGCCCCTGATGCCCACTACTTTAGAGCCGAAGGCCGTTTCCGACTCCCACGTGGAGCCGACTAGGCCGCTGGAAGCTTAAGATATTGGAACCTCTGAAACTATTCCCTCAGATGGGTCTGGAGCCGCTGAGCAGGCATCGGCTTCTGAGGGTGTTTTCAGGCCTGCACAGTTATATGTTAAAACAACTTCAGCTTCAAAGGCAAAGACTAAAGCTTCTCTAAAGACAAAGACACAAGTACAACAGCCCCTTGGACAGGCCTCCATGCCTAAAAAACAGATGCTCAAAATGGCCGAAGACCTAATTATTTTGATCAGGGGTTCCCATCCCCCTCCTGATAAGAGGCCTAGGTAAGAGACAGAGTATGACTCCTCAGATTAGGTTTCCATTTCTTCTGATTCCTCTTCTGATCAGGAATCCTCTCTTCCTCCCTATGAGGATTCTGATGCTGAAGAATCTATCCCTTCAGCCTCTCCTCCTGAGGATTATTCTTTTGGGGAAACTCTGCATACCATGAGGGAGCATTTTCACTAGGAGAGCCAAGATTATTCAGAACCCAAGAAAAGGCTCAGAGACTTCTTTTTACTACCTCAGCACAGGACCCTTGCTATTCCACCTGTTCTAGACATTGTAGATGTATTTTCAGAGTCCAGTTTGACTCCTGACTCTCTATCTCCAGCTCCTGTTAAGCCAGACAGATACTACAGAGTTCCTGAATCACATAAATTTCTTTTTAAGAACCCTGCTGCTGACCCAGAAACTATCTCTCAGGGTCGCAAAGGGATCAAGGTGTCCACTGCAAAAAACCCTACCCCCTTTGACAGGGATTCTAGGGCACTGGACAGATGGGGAAAAAAGATTTACACTTCTGCTACCTTGGCTATAAGGGCTTTAAATTGTCAGTTTCATATGCTCAAATATCAGCAATATATTATGTCACTGCTTAAACAGAAAATGTTAAATTCTGAATGTGCGGAAAACAAAAATGCAGGATTTATTGCATGCAGCTGAACAAGTGGGAAAGCATACTTTGCAATGTGGTTTTGATTCTCTAGAGGCCTCTTGCAGGGCCGCTGTTACGGGTTCTGTCATTAGGAGGCATGCTTGGTTATAGGAACAGAATCTGCCTGATCATGTTAAAGCAAAATTATTAGATGCTCCATTACAGCATGATACCTTGTTTGGTTTTAAAGCAGAAGAGAAGTTGAAGATGGAGGACAAAGCTAAATCTATGCAGACAGTCAAGGATTTCTTACAGGTACAGCCTCCAAGATTTAGCAGACACTGGCCTACAAAGAATTGGTCCTTTCCAGTGGCAGACAGGCCACAGAGGCAGGTACAGACACCCTAGAGGCAGATCCCAGCCCCAAGGCTTATACAGGTCTAAACAATGGGGTGCTTCTACCTCCAAAAGTGGAGAAGACAAATCACAGCCATACAGGAAACAGTCCCAATGATTTCCCCCTGCCTGTGCCAAGCACTTACCTTCTGGCAGCACCTTTAGGGGGAAAACTAGCACTTTTTTCTCAAACTTGGCATGTAGTAACCCAGGGCAAATGGGTCTTGGATATAGTGTCACAAGGCTACAGGTTTCACTTTCACACCCTGCCAAGGGCAAACGGTTTGCCAGACCTGCCAAAAAATCAATGGGCAGAGGCACAAAAGCAAGTGTCATCCCTCATGGACATGAGGGCCATTCAGCAAGTACCACAGCAGGAGCAGGGAAAAGGATTTTATTCAAGACTGTTCTTGGTGCCCAGAAAGGACAAAGCCTTGAGACCAGTACTGGATCTATCTATTCTAAACACATATCTGGATATTCCAAGATTCAGAATGTTGACTCTACAGCAGCTTCTGCCCATGCTGGGCAAGAAGGCTTGGCTTGTGACTTTAGACCTGAAAGAGGCATACCTGCATGTCCCTATCAGACAATCATGCAGGAGGTACCCCAGATTCATAGCTGGCTCAATGCACTACCAATTCTCTGCACTGCCCTTTGGCTTATCTACCGCGCCCAGGGTCTTCACAAAATGCATGGCTCCAGTAATTGCATTTTGCAGACAGAGGAATACAAATATATCCTTACTTGGACGACTGCCTTATTTAAGCAGAGAACAAGGACATTCTACTACAGCATCTGGCGTTTGTAATAAGATTACTAACATGCCTAGGGTACACAGTAAACGAAAAGAAATCAAAACTTGTACCCTGTAAAGAGATAATATTCCTGGGTGCAAGCTTAAATACAACTGCCCAGATGGCTTATCTGACGCCAGACGAACAAAGGCAACTGACGACTTATGTCAAAATGTTGGCAACAAAGACCCAATTATCTGCAAGAAAAATTCTGCAGGCTTTGGGCTTCATGGCAATCTGCTAATTCCATATGCAAGACTGCATATGAGGAAACTTCAACGGTATCTAAAAAGTGTTTGGACTCAACATTGCCACAGCCTGGAAGCATTAATTACCCTCATTCCCTGCCTGAAACAGGAGTTTCGATGGTGGGCAAAGGCCTGTCACCACAACAAGGGGCAGCCATTCACTTTATCCACAGCCAGGCAGATATTAACAACAGATGCATCAGATTATGCCTGGGGGGCCCACATGTCAGGAAGATGTATTCAGGGCACATGGTCCGCAAGCCAAATGCATCTACATATCAACCAAAAAGAGATGCTAGCTGTTGAGAATGTCCTGACAGCCTTCAAGGATCTACTTCATCCGGGACATCCACTGATAAAGATGGACAATACTACAGTCATGTGGTACATAAGCAGGGAGGCACGCATTCCTACCCCCTATGCAGACTAGCCATGACTTTGTGGGGCACAGCATTGACTTACCAAGTACATCTGCAGGCACAATTCCTGCCAGGAAAGATAAATACTCTGGCAGACGAACTAAGCAGAAACCTCATGGATCCCCACGAGTGGAAATTGGATCTGCAAGTCTTCAGCATGACAACAAGGAATTGGGGATGCCCGGTCATAGATCTATTTGCCTCCCCTCACACTGCCAACTACAGAGATTCTGCACAAGGACTTATAACAAGCAATTATGGAAAGTGGATGCTCTTATCTTTCAGCTGGAAAAACTTAACAGTATATGCCTTTCCTCCACTGCCTCTCCTCCCCAAGGTACTCCTAAAAGTCAGACGAGAAGCCAAAAATGATACTAATTGCCCTAGACTGGCCCCGCCAGCACTGGTACCCAATCCTAAGGAACTTGTCTCAATACCCAGCCTGGACATTACCTCAAATTTTCCCCCCCCTTCCCCCCCAACCCAAAACCCTTTAAATTTCCCCCCA